>NC_081552.1:223449933-223489911 GCF_963082655.1 Stomoxys calcitrans | reverse complement strand
GAAATTTGCGACAGTGGGTTGTGTTAGACCCTTCAACAATCTTCGTGTATTTGGGTCAGATCGGTCCACATTTGGATATAGCTGCCGTATAGACCGATCTCTCGATTTAAGGTTTTGGGGCCATAAAAGGCACATTTATAATCCGATTTAGGATATAGACTGTCTATATTTGGATATGCCTACAAAAAAGACGAATATTTTGTTCTACAAAATTGAACAATGGTCCAAATCGGACCAGTTTTCGATAAAGCTGCTATGGGGGCATAAATTGTAAATTTTTCACCGGATTATGACGAAAGGTGGTCCAAAGTTCGGCCCAGCTGAACTTAACACCTTTTTACTTGTTTGCATTTTTGATCGAGATCTGCTTTGTATTTTTCAATTTACGAAGGCATTTGTGGTTCGTTTTTCATTTTTATGCATGACTGAACCGGGGCCACTCCGCAGCATTTCCTTTAACGCCCTTTATTGCAATGGATGATGTATATTGGGTTGCCCAAAAAGTAATTGCGGATTCTTTAAAAGAAAGTAAATGCATTTTTAATAAAACTTAGAATGAACTTTAATCAAATATACTTTTTTACACTTTTTTTCTAAAGCAAGCTAAAAGTAACAGCTGATAACTGACAGAAGAAAGAATGCAATTACAGAGTCACAAGCTGTAAAAAAATTTGTCAACGCCGACTATATGAAAAATCCGCAATTACTTTTTGGGCAACCCAAAGGCCTGTTTTGGTAGAGTTTTAAGATGGGGACATTTCGCCTCGAGTTCATGTCATTGAAGCGCAGAGGAAAGCAGGTCCGCCAATGTTGCTAAAAGCGTGGATTAAAATCCTGGCGAGAATATTGGAAAAATTTTAAGTGGTGGTTTTCCCCTTCTAATATTGGCGACATTTGTGAGGTACTATGCCATGCATAGAGGTCATGTAAAAACTCATCCCCATAGAGGTGTCGCACTGCGGGAAGCCGTTGGGACTCGTCTATAAAAAGGAGATCCCTTATTATTGATCTTAAACTTGAATCGGACAGGACTCATTGATAGGTGAGATTTTTTGCCCCAGTAAAAAGCAAATTCAATATTTGCCCCTGTAGAGAGCAAATTCAATATCCCATTGTGGGAGTGAGCTAAATTCTTCTCTCGAAACGCAACACTCGCGATGCCGTGCCTGCGCCGATTGCTGAGGTGAGTTTTCATTTCAATATGGCTACCACATATCACTGTTCCATCCAATAACGAGCATTAGCGTTTGGTACACGAAGTGCTGCAAAACGCATTTCTATGCTGCATGCCACTAACGAGAATGAATGGTAGCTGCCCGCTTTTGTTGTCGTCTCCAATGGTGGACGCTGCCGCTATTGTTGCAAAGTGGATGGTTAACTGGTTGCTACCAATTAATTTGGCATTCACTTGCAGCTTGTGCAGACCGCACTGCAGCTACTGGCCTATGTCGATGGCTAAAAAGGAGCAACTACCAGGTGACAAAGAGGGTGGAGAAACAGAGGAAAACAAAACGTTCTACGATTTTCACAAATCCATCAACATTACCAAACAAATGATTTTTCGTTAAAGTCAGTATAGAGAGCACAACAAAGAAAGGATGAACTGATGGACAGACAAACGGGCGGACAAGCGCAAAGGAAGTCGCTGATTGTATTGAAATTGTAATTTGTTAAAAAGAAAACTATTTGCCACGCATTACCGCAGCTACTGTAAGCGCTGCACTAACCTGTAACAGCTATTGGCCATTATAGCCAGTACGCGCTATTGCTGCAGATGATGATGACGCTGACGCTGACGCTGATGAGCTGCGGCCCATCACTGATTTGTGCATTATTTGCCAATTGGCATCAAGGCAGCCGCCAAACGTTTAACAACAGTAGCAGGAGCTGTTGCCTCTTTTCGATGACAGCGGATGATGATAGTGATGATGGTGCTGATTGCTCCTTTGCGACATTGATGCTTATGTTGCGTGTCTTCAAGGTATTCCAACTATCGTTGGCGGCGCTTTGCTCATATATAGACACACAAATACCGAGTGCAGCAGATGTGAGGAGATCACTATAGCAAGGGGAAAATTGCCTCAAGGCATTTGGAAAGAAAAATATTCAATAGACAAAAGACACAATCAAATCGATCACTAAACTATTCATACAGTCATCAGGAATGATATGAGCGGGAGGGACCAACCTTACGGTTTTATGTGCAATTTAAAACAAGCCGGCCTGCTGCGCATTGGGCCAGAAGGGCTTATTTTGTCATCGCGTTTACAACTTGTCCAAGTATGAACCCTATGATTGAACCATGTCCGTCCGTCCGGCAGCTGTATCTCTTAGAAATGAAAAAGCCCTGTAAAAATTTTGGCGGCAACTCACCTTTTATTGGATTCGAGGGATTTTAGACAGAGAAGTTCCTCTTTGCACTTATCCTTTGACTCTCGTACAGTTCTGTGGTGTTTGTCAGATTTGTGATGTCCTCTTAAATTCCTCTCATTTAGGATAGGTTAGGTTGAAAAGAGGGTGCAGATATGAATCCGCCCCATGCCACTATGGACATACACCTAAGCCAGTAATCGGCTTGTTGTGCGCTCTAAATACAAAAAAGGAACCTCAAAAAAGAAAATTTTTTTATTGCCCTTATGGCCAATTTACTGTCGGTAAAGATGCTCACTCTCAACGTCCTTGCGTTAACACCACACCACTTCATGCATTTCGTGATCGCCCGGACCTCTGACTGCAGGACCATATTATGGTCAGGCGTTCTCAATGTAGACCCCCAAGCTCACTCTGTCCTCTAGCTTTGATTCATCCGTGTAACTTGATCTCCCAGATGGCAATACTAGGGTTACGTCAATCCAAGACTGTGCCACTGGCAGCAGTGCCTCGTACTCGTCTTCAAGGTTCATCTCAGGTATTCGATGGAAAATCTCTTCCCTTCTATCCACGTTGCCTATCGTCGCCTCGATTATACCGCGATGGTATGAGCTGCTCCCATCCTCAATCCATTCTCCCATCGCCTTAAGTCTCATAGCCGCAGTGGCTGCCCCACATTTCATCTGAATGTCAATGGGTCGGATATCTAGAATAGTCTCTAATGCCCTAGTGGGTGTGGTCCTCATCGCTCCGTATTGTGTCCCCACCTAAGTACCGGTATCTGTTAGCCGCGAATGCTGGGCAATGACATGGGAAATGCTCCAACGTATCATCATCTTCCCCAAGCTGTCACTAGCCGCACCGAATTTGCACAAGTGAGCTCGTACTCCTGTGTGGTCTGTTATGACAGCGAAAGCTATACTGACCTCCTTCATACTTCCTTTCAATAAGAGCCTTGACTTTTCACGATCCGGTTCTCCCCATAGAAGTTTCGTCGTCCTACCGACCGTTTCGCTATTCCTGTGCGTAGCCCACTCTCTTAGCTCGTAAAGATGGTCACACTCGACGTTCTCGCGTTAACACCACACCACCTCATATATTGCGCTATGTTATAATCAGGTAGTTGAAAATAGATCTCAGTCCCTGGATACTCAATGTTGACACCCAGGTCAACCCTGTCCTCTAGTTTACATTTGTGTAGCATGATATTCCAGATGGCAATACCAGAGTCAATCCGCCAATCCAAGGCTATGCCTCTGGCAGATGTGTCTCGCATTCGACCTCAAGTGTCTTTTCAGCCATCCGGTCGGAAATCTCTTTCATTCCTTTCAGGCTTCCTATCGTCGGCTCGATTATATCGCGATGGTATGAGCTGATCCCATCCCATCAATCCATTCTCCCATCGCCTTAAGTCTCATAGCCGCAGTGGCTGCCTCACTCTTAATTTGTATGTCAATGGGTCGTATATCAAGAATAGTCTCCAGTACCCTAGTGGCCGTTGTCCTCATCGCTCTGCCTATGCCAAGACAACATTTTCTCTGAGCCTGTTGCATGGTCGTTATGTCGAACCTTTTCTCCATAGCAGTCCACCAAACTAATGAGGCGTATGTAAGTATTGGTCTTACCACGCTCCTGTAGAGCCAGTGGACTATCCTTAGATTCAGGCCCCATTTCGAGCCTGCGGGCCATGTGCATAGTGCCCAACATCAGTGAGCCTTCTCAGTACGCTCCTGAATGTGACACTTTCAATTCAGTTTCCTGTCCAAGATCACATCTAAATATTTGACCTTGTCAGATATCGAAGTCGTCTTATTGAGGAACGTGGTGCGTTAAAATCGCCCACCTTCGTCTTCCTCGTGAACAGGCATATTTCAGTCTTCCCTGGGTTAACTTTGAGACCTCTGGGTCTAGCCCAGTCATATGCCATATGCAAGACCCTTTCGGCCCTTCTGCATAGCTCGTTCGGATCCTTACCCCTTAGAAGTATTATAACGGATTCAAATCCCTCCTCAGTCAGCATCCGTAATAGGTCATTTATAGTGGTCACCCATAGAAGTGGCGATTAAATGCCTCCCTGTGGCGTGCCTTGTACCACTTTGTCCCTTACATTTATGTCATGGGACCCGCAATTTATCCACCTGTTCCTTAGCATATGGTTTATCCAGCCTCTTAGGACTGGGTCTACCCGGTACTGGTCTAAGGATTGGATCAGTCAGTCGGTCCGAACATTGTTAAAAGCCCCCTCGATGTCAATGCATACCGCCAGGTTGTGCGTTTTGGCATCGAAGGGTTCTTCTATTTCATGCACAACCTCATGCAGGGCAGTCTCCACCGACCTTCCCTTGACATAGGCACGCTGTTTGTATTTGAGCAGTTCGCTGGATGTCCTACTGTTTATCATGGTATCCACAATACGTTCCATGGTTTTGAGAAGGAAGGACGTAAGGCTTATGGGTCTGTAGTCATTGGGTGTCGCATAACTTGCCTTGCCGGGCTTGGGTATAAACACAAACCTTGTCTCCTGTCAGGCTTTCGGAATATATGCAAGTCCTAGGTACGCTGTGAAAATAGTAATCAGATGAGGCGCCAGATAGTCTACCTCTTTCTGTAGTAACGTTGGAAATATTCCATCAGGTCCGGATGACTTAAATGGTTTGAAGCTCCTCAAGGATTCCTTCACCATGAATTCCGTTATGATAAGCCTTCGATAACCCTCATTATTCTAAGATTTCGGTGTCTCCGTGAGTCTCTTTGTATCCTGTGGAAAATGGGTTTTCATCAAAAGCCTCAACATGTCCTCCGTTGTCTCTGCTCTCACTCCCATGTCGTCTACGAAAGTTTCATTTTGGACATGGATTTTTGATAGAAACTTTTTTTATCTTGGCGGCGTCATTAACGCTATCGATCTGTTCGCAGAAATGCTTCCAGGCGGCACGTTATGCCGCTCTGGTTATCTGATTGTATTCCTTGAGCCGTGTGTAATACACATGCCAATAAACTTCCACTTTTATACGACGTGCTCTATTAAAAGGCCTGCGGACCTCTTTCCCAATATTGCGAATCTTACCGGTCATCCAGGGTTTTTCTTGGGCTGATTTCCTTTCCCGAAGAGGATAACTATCTTCGAAGGACCCCACCAGTGTAGTGGTAATCCTGTTGACATTTTCGTCAATGTCTTCTATGCTTGGACAATCTTAATTATCTTGCCCAAGTCTTCTTCTGTTTTTGTAAATTTTGCCCGTGAACATTCCACTAAGGAACAGGGGCAAACTTCTCCCATATTAATGAGTGCAGTCCGATTCAAGTTTAAGCTCAGTGATGAGGGGCCATCTTTTTATAGCTGAGTCCGAACGACGTGCCGCCGTGCGGCACCTCTTTGGAGAGAAGTTTTACAGGGCATAATACCTCGCAAATGTTGCCAGCATTAGAAGAGAAAAACCACGACTGAAAATTTTTTTCTAATTGTCTCGCCAGGATTCGAACCCAGGCGTTCAGCGTCATAGGCGGACATGCTAACCTCTGCCCTACGGTGGCCTTCTCTTTAGCCTTCCGAATTTTGTCCAGTTGGTTTTCAACTTATTCTGGAAGCTTATTGGATTCGGCACTGGCTAAGCTATTCTAAACCTAATTTAGCGAAGGTCAGAGAAAGAGTGTTCCATGGAAACCCTACAATCATCGATTAGATTTTCCGAACATATCGTCACATCTAATGCCTTCTCCCTAATCCTACCAACAAAGGTAGCGGTGTTACCAATATTAGGTATTATATGGTCGTTAGTATTCAAGAACTCTACCAGGGCTTGGCCCCGGTTATAAGTGTTGGTACTACCCCACGAAATGTGGTGAAGTTCGCATCGCACCCTATTAGTACCTCGTTTACTGTCTGTTTTGCTTTCCTCACCAGCCGTTGCAGCTCCGTCGTGGGTGGCGGTGTCGGAGAGTCGAAAGGCAGATAAAGTGATGCTAGGTATGCTCCACCGTCTCCCTGTCTAACCACTGTTGCATCCGACGTTGACAACTCTGGAACTCAAATTTACTTTCATTTAAGATGAATATTGTCCTGATTGAACAATATGCCCGCTCGAGTGATTTTAGAGAGGGAAGTTCCCCTTCTACTTCGCATTGAACCTTGTACAGTTCTGTGGTGATTAGGTGGTGATATGCCAGATTTGTGATGTCCTCGTTATAAGTTTTCATTTAAGACCCATATTGTCCCGATTGATCGAAATGACCGCTCGAAGCATTTTGGAGAGGGAAGTTCCCCTTGTATTTATCATTTAGTTCTCGTACAGTTTTGTAGTGATTTGATGGTAGTATGCCCAATTTGTAATCTCCTCGTAATCTCTCTAATCTATAATCTCCTTGTAAATAGCATTCATTTAAGAATCATTCTGTCCTGACTGATCGTTATGCCCGTTCGAAGGATTTTAGAGAGGGAAGCTCCCCCTTGCTCTTATCATATGACTCTTGTACAGTTCTGTGGTGTTTTGATGGTGGTATGCCAGATTTATAATCTCCTCGCAAATAACTTTCACTTAAGACCCGTATTGTCTTGTTTGATCGATATGCCCGCTCGGGGGATTTTGGGGAGGGAAGTTCCCCTTGTTCTTATCACTTAACTCTCGTACAGTTTTGAGGTGATGTAGTGGTGATATGTCACATTTGCAATTTCCTCGTTAATGGTTTTCATTTAAGACCCATATTGTCTCGATTGATCGATGTGCCCGCTCGAGGGATTTTGGAGAGGGAAGTTCCCCTTGTACTTATCACTTAACTCTCGCACAGTTTTGAGGTGATGTGGTGGTGATATGTCACATTTGCAATTTCCTCGTTAATGGTTTTCATTTAAGACCCATATTGTCTCGATTGATCGATGTACCCGCTCAAGGGATTTTGGAGGGGGAAGTTCCCCATTCTACTTATCATTTAACCATAGTACACTTCTGCGGTATTTTGTTTGTGGTATGTAAGACTTATGCCTCCTTGATAATAACGTTAATTTAAGGCCCATATTGTCCTGATTGAACGATATGCCCTCTCGAGGGACTTTGGAGAGGGAAGTTCTTCCTTGTAGTTATCATTTAACTCTTGAATGATATGCCCGCTCAAGTGAATTTGGAGAGAGAAGTTCCCGTTGTACTTATCATTTAACTTTCGTACAGCTCTGTGGTGCTCTGATGGTGATATGTCACATTTATGATCTCCTCGTAAATAAGTCTCATTTAAAACCAATATTCTTCCTATCGATCGATATGCCCGCTTGTGGGATTTTCGAGAGGGAAGTTCCTCCTTGAATTTATCATTTAACTCTCATACAAATCTGCAGTGTTGTGGTTGTGGTATGTAAGTCTTATAATCTCCTCATAAATAGCGTTCGTTTAAGACCCATATTGTCCTGATTGAACGATATGCCCGCTTGAGGGACTTTGGAGAGGGAGGTTCCCCTTGTACTTATCATTTAACTCTCGTACAGTTGTATGGTGTTTTTGTTGTGGTATGTCAGACGTATATTTTTCCATGTTAATAACGTTAATTTAAGATCCATATTGTCCTGATTGAACGATATGCCCGCTCGAGGGACTTTGGAAAGGGAAGTTCTCCCTTGTGGTTATCATTTAACTCTCGTACAGTTCTGTGGTGTTTTGGTGGTGGTATGTCAAATTTATAATCTCCTCTTTAATAGTTTTCATTTAAGACCCATATTGTCCTTATTGATCGATGTGCCCGCTCATTTGATTTTGGGATGGGGATTTTCCCCTCACATTTATAGATTACTATAAGGATCGTATTTAATTACCGTAGCAGTGAATCACTAGACCATTGTGGAATATAGTTTTCTTAAAAACAAGTGTAAAAGGGCTTTTCAAAAATTAGTTTTCCCAAATTTGTATTCGAAATTTTATTTGTTTTCTATGTCTGATTACCCCCATTTGCCCATTCCAGCTACCTACCAAGTACACTTTTCTTCTACGGGGGCAATTGCATTACAAGCAACTTTTGAATGAATGACTTTTTGTGTGTGTGGCACAGTAGGCACAGAGAAAGAACAATACAAACCATAACACTAAAAGAAAGACAAAGTTCAAAAGGAACCTGCGCTTCAGCCAACGGCGGCTTTTCTTTTCATCCACAATTTGCTGCAATGATGCCAATAACAATCATAGTCCTGTCCTAATCATTATAGGCTACCGCATCACATCACCTCACCACCACTGCCAACGACAACGACGACAATCAAAGCGAGCTTTTACGAAGGCTGGCCAAGTGTCGGAATGACGCTAATGTTTGGTTAGGGAAACGAGCAAATGCGCATGCGCGAGGCTCACAAAAGAATGGCAGATATCTGGCAAGCAAAAGAATTTACCAGGGGCCGTCAACGGTTGACATCAAAAGATCACTGCCCCCTCGTCATGAGTTGCTTTGGTTTTGTTAGAGCTTTGGTACTATCTGGACAAAATTAACACTTTAACACATCAAATTCCAGGTGAAGGCAGGCAGCTACTCTTTTTTGTTTTGTTTCCGTCTTCCCCTAAGTCTTGGCCAGCAGCAGCAGTATAGCAATAATTGCAATTTAATGTTTCTTTATTTTCTCTATCTAATGAAGTCATAGCTTTTGATAGGTTCATATTTTCACGTTTCATCTTAAGAATTAGGGGAATGAGTTGGTTTGGTTGGATTGGCGATTGGCGTAGTTGGGACAGCAGTTCACATCGTTGTTGTACCATATTTTTACAAAAGTACAACAAATTAAAAAAAAAAAAAAATTGGACAGGATACAAAGATTCTGAAACATAGAGACAGGTCCTAGAATTATGCAATAGGATCCATCTGAACAGAAAGTACCCAATGGTACCAATTTTGGAACTAAAATGTACGAATGTACGAATTCTTTAGTCATCCATCCATATATTTCTAAGTTGTCCTGCATGCCGAATTTCAGACCTCAAGATCCATCTGAACAGAAAGTACAAAATAGTACCAATTTTCGAACTTTGAATAGATCATTTAGTCATCCATCATTTAGTTCTTAGTTGCACCTATATTCCAAATTTTGGAACTCTAGTTCCATATACAAAGAAAGTACCAAATAGTACCAATTTTGCTACCAAAGCGTTA
This sequence comes from Stomoxys calcitrans, assembly GCF_963082655.1. Classification (NCBI taxonomy): domain Eukaryota; kingdom Metazoa; phylum Arthropoda; class Insecta; order Diptera; family Muscidae; genus Stomoxys; species Stomoxys calcitrans. The sequence goes on along the minus strand of NC_081552.1, from coordinate 223,480,425 downwards.
TAATAGTTAAAAAATCATTTAATCGGGTATGGTAAATTTCAATTTTAACTGCATCCGCACAGTCAGTAACAAATGGTACCGATATTGGTACCAAAATGTAAGACTTGTAAAAAGATCATGGTCATCCATCACATTTTACTTAGTTGTACCTACATGCCAAATTTCGGACCTCTAGCTCCATTTGCAAAGAAAGTACCAAAGGGTACTAATTTTAGTACCACAATGTACAAATTTTGAAGAGAACATTTACTCACTCATCATATATTTCCTAGTTGTACCTTCCACCTACCCAATTTCCGACCTTTAGCTCCATCTTTTAAGAAAGTACTAAATTGTACCAATTGCGGTACTAAATGTACGTTTTCTCTCGTTACCAGTTCTTTTTTTCTCATTCTTTCTTTTCACCCTAATCCTTTTGCACCAGATGTGTTTTAATTCAAATTTCAAAATTCTACCTCTATCCATCCGCCCTGTGCAAAGTTCAACCATTTCGTACCTTTAAGGTACTTTATTTAGTACCTAAAAGAACAAATTTCCAAAAAGTCTAATAGTCGACCAATTATTGTAGCCAAAGTGAACCAAAACTCCAAAATTCAGAGCTCTAGCTCAATTAACAAAAAAAAGTACCAAATAGTACCAATTTCGGTACTAAACGTACTATTTCTCCCACTTCCGGTATGATTTTCCAAAAATGTTTTCACCATACTTTATTTTAGTTTGAGCCCAAGAATACAATTATAGCCATTTCCGTTTGCGCTGGACAAATATGTACCATTTGGTCCTTTTTGGTACCTTTTAGTACCTAAACGCAGGAATATCACCAAATCCAACCTATAACTCAAGACCAACTTGTAAAATTTCATGATTCTAGCATTAGCCGTTTGGTCGGGGATTAGCAGCTCATGCCTTTCGTTGGCATCCGAACTTTCTCATATCTGATGATGTGCATTACCATCATTTCCTACAATGTGGCTCTTTTTTCCCTGCAGAAGCGGCTTCAAGGCTTGAAGCCATATAGGGAAGCCAATCAGTAATGAGACTTATTTATTTCTTTATCAGATCATCAGAAGGATCTTTAGTGCCGCCGAAGCGGTCCTCCTATGGTGAAGATTTATCTACAGAAACCGGACCACAGTCAGTTTTCAGAATTTCCACCACTTTTGCGTTAGCTTGGTCTTCTGAGTCCGCGAGGAATTCATCCTCTCAAGATTTGTTCGATTTTGTCATGATGAGCTTCTGTACGCATCCAGGGGCAGTTGAGAAAGCATTGGATTCACTCATCGTCAGGACCCTGGATACTTGCGGTGTTCTGTCCAGAGAAAAGCCGTAAAAAGTAGGAATAAATTTTTTGCTGTTGCAAGAGATCTTGTTAGCATTCACCACCGGGGTCATGATAGGGCTAAAATTTAATGGTTCTACGAGTCAGACATAGAAATTTCGCATGATGAATATTTATGCAAGCCTGTTACAGTTTTCATATTCGCAAAACAAAAAAATGTTTTGCCTGTATTTTCTATGGCTTTTCTTTCGGCGACATCGGACTATAAATGCGCCTTTAATGGCCCCAAAACCTTAAATCGAGAAATCGGTGTCTATGGCAGCTATATCCAAATCTGGACCGATCTGTGCCATATTGCAGAATTATGTCGAGGGGCTTAACCTAACTCACTGTCCCAAATTTCGGGGAAATCGGACCATAATGCGCCTTTTATGGACGCAAGACCTTAAACCGAGAAATTGGTCTATATGGCAGCTATATCCAAATCTGGACCGATCGGGGCCGAATAGAAGGAGAATGTCGGGTAGCCTAACACAACTCACTGTCCCAAATTTCGGCGACATCGGATTATAAATGCGCCTTTTATAGGCCCAAAGCCTTAAATCAGTGGATTGGTCTATATGACAGCTATATCCAAATCTGAACCGATCTGGGCCAAATAGAAAAAGGATGGCGAAGGGTCTAACAAAACTCACTGTACCAAATTTCGGCGAAATCGGACAGTAAATGCGCCTTTTATGGGTCCAAAACCTTAAATCGAAAGATCGGTCTATATGGCAGCTATTTCCAAATATGGACCGATCTAGGCCAAATTGCAGAAGGATGTTGAAGGGCCTTACATTACTCATTGTCCTAAATTTCAGCAAAATTGAATGATAAATGTGGCTTTTATGGCCCCAAAACCTTAAATCGAGAGATCGGTCTATATGGCAGCTACATCCAAATCTAGACCGATCTGGGCCAAATTGAAGAAGGATGTTGAAGGGCATTACATTACTTATTGTCCTAAATTTCAGCAAAATCGGATAATAAATGTGGCTTTTATGGGCCAAAGACCCTAAATCGGCGGATCGGTCTATATAACAGCTATATCCAAATCTAAACGGATTTAAGCCAAATTGAAGAAAGATGCCGAGTGGCCTAACGCAACTCATTGTTTCAAATTTCAGCAAAATTGCATGATAAATGTGGCTTTGATGGGCCTAAGACCCATCCGGATACCTATCATTTTAGCCCCAAATTGCCAATATCGGTAGATATGTATGTCCAATTTAGGGATGTTTTGTGTAGTGAGGTGGTCCCCCAGACACTTAGCACTGAAAAATATTAGCATCGTGCTAAATTTTGCGGTAAATTTTTGCTATTTGGGGGGGTTGGGGGTTTTGGGAGAGGGGCGGTGCCCCAAATACATGGTCCGAATTTTGGATATCACATTCGTATTCTACTCCCAAATACCTTTAATTGAGCCCCATATTGCGTCGATTAGTAAATAATTGCTGATTGTGGGTGGTTTTTGGGGAAAGGGTAGACACCCAGAATGTTGATTCCGAAAGTGGGTATCAATTTCGTGCTCTACTCTCCAATACCTTTCAATTCAGCCCCACATCGACATGGTCGGTAAATATGTCCGCTTTAGGGGTGTTTTGGGGAAGTGAGGTGGAAGGTCCTGGAAATATCTCATCATCTTGCTCTACTCTCAAAAATCATTTATTTGAACCCCATATTGCCATTGGCCTCAAAATTGGATATTAAAACCCCTTACTGCAAAAGTCAGCAAATATGTCCGGTTTGGGGTATGATCCCCTAAAAACTATCAATATCGAACTCCATTCTTTTTAAGACCAAAATTGTCATGGTGAGCAAATACGTCCTATTTGCGGGTGGAACGTCGATTAGACATTTGGTCCCGAATATGGATATCACATTCATAGTCTACTCCCAATTACCTTTCATTTGAGCCCCATATTTCCATAGTCGAGAAACATTAGGGTTTTGGGGACTGTTTTCAGGGATGGGGAGTCCACTCAGTGACTTAGCCCTGAAAAAATGTATCAGATTATTGCTTTACTCTAAAATATCTGTAATTTGAGCTCCTTATTGTAATGGTCAGCAAATACGTCCTATTTAGGTGGTTTTATGGCGTTGGGGTGGCCCATAAACACTTTTTCTCGAATATCGATATCAGATTCGTGCTTTACTCCCAAAGACCTTTCATTTGAGCCCCATATTGCTATGGTTGAAAATTTGTCCCCTTTGGGCGGTGTTTTGGGGAAGGGGTGGACCCCCAGAAATTTGGGTCCACATTTGGATATCAAATTTGTAATCTACTCGCAATTACCATTCATTTGAGTCCCATATTGGGGTTTTTAGGGGGGTTTTGGGGGTTGGTGTGGTCCTCCAAACCCTTGGTCCTACAATTGGATATCAGATAAGTTTCCTACTCTTAAATACCTTTCATTTGAGTCCCATATTGTCGAGATTGGTCTAATTATATGTTTGGTAGGTTCTGGCGTTTCTGAAAATTAGGGTAAGGGGAAGGTCCGCCCATTTCCGACCCTATAAAGTATATATATTCTTGATCAGCGTAAAAATCTAAGACGATCTAGACATGTACGTCCGTCTGTCCGTCTGTCTGTTGAAATCACGCTACAGTCTTTTAAAAATAGAGATATTGAGCTGAAATTTTGCACAGATTCTTTTTTTGTCCATAAGCAGGTTAAGTTCGAAGATGGGCTATATCGGACTATATCTTGATATAGCCCCCATATAGACCGATCCGCCGATTTAGGGTCTTAGGCCCATAAAAGCCACATTTTTTATCCGATTTCGCTGAAATTTGGGGCAGTGAGTTGTGTTAGGCCCTTCGACATCCTTCGTTAAATTCGCCCAGATCGGTTCAGATTTGGATATAGCTGCCATATAGACCGATCCTCCGATTTAGTGTCTTAGGCCCACAAAAGCCACATTTATTATCCGATTTTGATGAAATTCGGGACAGTGAATTGTGCAAGGCCCATCGACATCCTTCGATAATTTGGATCGTTAATCGTCAGATCGATCCAGATTTGGATATAGCTGCCATATAGATCGATCCTCCGATTTATGATGTAAGGCCCATAAAAGCCACATTCATTATCCGATTTTGCTGAAATTCGGGACAATGAGTTGTGTTAGGCCCTTTGACATATTTCTTTAATTTGGTCCAGATCGGTTCAGATTTGGATATAGCTGTCATATAGACCGATTTCTTGATTTATGGTTTTGGGCCCATAAAATGCTCATTCATTGTCCGATGTCGCCGAAATTTGGAACAGTGAGTTAAGTTAAACCCTTGCCATACTACTACAATATCGCACAGATCGGTCGAGATTTGGATATAGCTGCCATATAGACCGATATCTAGGTTTTAGGTTTTGGGGCCATAAAAGACGCATTTATTGGCCGATGTCGCTGAAATTTGAGACAGTGAGTTTGGTTAGGCTCTTCGACGTCCTTCTTTAATTTTGCCCAGATCGGTCCAGATTTGAATATAGCTGCCATATAGACCGAACTCACGATTTAAGGTTTAGGGCCCATAAAAAGGGCATTTATTGTCCGATTTCGCCGAAATTTGGCACAGTGCTTTGTGTTACGCTCTTCGACATGTTTATGCAAGTTGGTCCAAATCGGTCCAGATTTGGGTATAGCTGTCATGTAGACCGATATCTCGATTTAAAGTCTTGGCCCCATAAAAGACGAATTTATAATCCGATTTCATTGAAATTTGACACAGTGACTTATGTTCGACATCCGTGTCGTATATAGTTCAGATCGGTATGAGGTATATGAGTATAAGGTATGAAATTTTCACCGAATTTTGATGAATGGTGGTTTACATATATACCCGAGGTGGTGGGTATCCAAAGTTCGGGCCGGCCGAACATAACGCCTTTTTACTTGTTATGTATAAGAATAGGATCGGAAATGGATATTTCGATGTGTTGCAAACCATTTTATTTCCTTCTTCTAAAGATGTTCTCCCCAAGGTTTAACAATTGGTCAAGATATTCCTCTTAGTGAGCTCAAGTTTGGCCAACTGTTGGCCCAACCATTCAAACACATCCAAAACCCAGCAACATATTTTGGCATAAATTTTCAAACGAACTACCCAGCCTTACACAGATTAGAATGTCCGGGGGGTGTGGCATATCTTCCATATTCCCCGTTTTTAATCCCATAAAATGTAAGTAAACCTAATTAAGCTTCCATTCTATAAGGCAAAGTTCTGCACCTTTGCCACAAATATTATCTCCTAAAGTGTTCTAGTTTTCCCCAAAATAAAATCAAATTTCACTTTAATGTGTGCTACAGTTTTCCCATGGTACGCCACACATAGTCATTATCGAAATCTTTGGAAAATTACTCTATGAACGTGAACTTTGACGATAATCTTTTCAACACAATCGATATCTCATAAGGCAGAAAAGGAGTAGGTAGGTAGCAGGCCAACTTGGCAGCATTGAATTCTGGCCATGATCTCTGCACAAAGCAAGGCGGCATTGTTGATGATGATGTTACTGCAACTGCCTGGTGTGTCGACTATATTTGCCACAATATGGCCAACAAATTGCTATTAGATATTGGTCGATAACGGCCGAGGGTATTCTCCAGCTGCCAGCTGCCAAATGCTGCTGACCATCTGATCTGGTGCGGTCGTGCTCCTCCATGGAGGTATTGTCTCACTTAACTTGGCTGCTGTTGCTGCTGTATCAGCAGTTTTTGTTGCTGGTGGCACATTAACACGATCATCAATTTTGTGGAATGTTGGAAGTTCATTTATTTTAGCGTGCCACAAATTCAACATTGCAACGTTCCAGTGTTGAAGCTAGTGTCGGTGTCGTCGTCATTGTCGTCGTCACCGTTGCCATTATCTTTGGGATTTTGTATTTTGCCAACAAAAGAGCAGTCTAATCTTAACTAAATTATCGAAATTTAAGTATGATATTAATGTTCAATTAAAGTCGTATCACCGCCAAGTGGTAGTAGTGAGTGTTTGCAGTGAAGGTAACTGACTATCACTCAACCACTCACTATTCGAAAGGAATCACATCACATATTCTTATGTTTGGATGTTGGCTTCTTTTCTCGAAATGAGCACAAATCGATTTATTGTCCAGAGTGGTATTTTAAATGGATGCGAGAAAGTTTTGTATAATTATTCAGCTTTTAGGAGATTTAAAAAATGTCATCGTTTTTTCGCATCGTGGGATTTGACGGTAAGTGGGAAAATTACAAAGCAATCTCCTGGTGTAAATAAAACCAGCAAGGAAAGGCAAAAAACGGGCGGAACCGACTTTATAATACCCTACACCTACCTTATATACAAAGTGTGAGCTCTATCTACTTCTGAAGCAATTTTGATGAACCTCAGCGGATGTTTTCAGATGGGTTTTTAAAACCCCCATATAAAATTTCGAGCAATATATGGCAGCTGAATCTAAATCTCAACCGATTTCTATGAAATTCTACAGTAATGTCGAGAGTTATAAGAGAATCCTTCCTGACAAATTTCGAGAGAATCGGTTAACAAATGAGCACTTTATTGCAATATTTCTCAAAATCGGACGAAAATATACATGGGAGCTATATCTAAATCTGAACCGATTTCCATTAAACCTTATAGATATTGTGGCAGTCGTCAGGGAAAGCGTTGTACATAGTTTTGGCAAGATTGGTCGATTAATGCACTTGCAGTGACCATAGGAGTGAAAATCGGGCGATATATATGTATGGCAGCTATATCACAATCTGAACCGATTTCTATGAAATTCAGTAGTAATGTCGAGCGTCATAAGACAATCCTTCCTACCAAATTTCAAGAGAATCGGTTAACAAATGGCCATTCTATTGCATTATTACTGCAAATCGGACGAACATGTATATGGGAGCTTTTTCCAAATCTGAACCGATTTCTATGAAATTTACTAATTATGTCGAGAGTCATAAGAAAGTCCTTCCTGCCTAGTTTCGAGAGAATCGGCAAACAAATGACCATTTTTTTGCTGTATTACTCCAAATCGGACGAACATATATATGGGAGCTATATCCAAATCTGAACCGATTTTTTCCAATTTCAACAGGTTTCGTCTCTAGCTCAAAAAATTTGCCCGTACCAAATTTGAAGACGATCGGATGTAAATTGCGACCTGTAAGTTGTACACAAATTAACATGGGCAGACAGAGAGACGGACACAGCTAAATCGAATCGGAAAGTGATTCTGAGTCGATCGGTATACGTATCCATGGGGCCTATCTCTCTTTCTTTTATGGGTGTTACAGACAAATGCACTAAGTTATAATACCCTGTACCACAGTAGTGGTGTAGGGTATAGAAAGAGCAGCAATTCAACATTTCCTATAAAATTTTTATACCCTCCACCATAGGATGGGGGGTATACTAATTTCGTCATTCTGTTTGTAACTACTCGAAATATTCGTCTGAGACCCCATAAAGTATATATATTCTTGATCGTCGTGACATTTTATGTCGATCTAGCCATGTCCGTCCGTCTGTCCGTCCGTCTGTCCGTCCGTCTGTCCATCCGTCTGTCCGTCTGTCCGTCCGTCCGTCCGTCCGTCTGTCCGTCCGTCTGTCCGTCCGTCTGTCCGTCCGTCTGTCCGTCCGTCTGTCCGTCCGTCTGTCCGTCCGTCTGTCCGTCCGTCTGTCCGTCCGTCTGTCCGTCCGTCTGTCCGTCCGTCTGTCCGTCCGTCTGTCCGTCCGTCTGTCCGTCCGTCTGTCCGTCCGTCTGTCCGTCTGTCCGTCCGTCTGTCCGTCCGTCTGTCCGTCCGTCTGTCGAAAGCACGCTAACTTCCGAAGGAGTGAAGTAAGAAGCTTGAGATTTTGCACAATTACTTCTTATTAGTGTAGGTCGGTTGGTATTGTAAATGGGCCATATCGGTTCATGTTTTGATATAGCTGCCATATAAACCAATCTTGGGTTTTGACTTCTTGAGACTCTAGAGTGCGCAATTCTTATCCAATTGGAATGAAATTTTGCACGACGTGTTTTGTTATGATATCCAACAACTGTGCCGAGTATGGTTTAAATCGGTCCATAACCTGATATAGCTGTCATATAAACCGATCTTGGGTCTTGACTTCTTGAGACTCTAGAGTGCGCAATTCTTATCCGATTTGAATGAAATTTTGCACGACGTGTTTTGTTATAATATCCAACAACTGTGCCAAGTATGGTTTACATCGGTCCATAACCTGATATAGCTGCCATATAAACCGATCTTGGGTCTTGACTTCTTGAGCCTCTAGAGTGCGCAATTCTTATCCGATTTGAATGAATTTTGGCACGACGTGTTTTGTTATGATATCCAACATGTGCGCCAAGTATGGTTCAAATCGATTCATAACCTGACATAGCTGCCATATAAACCGATCTTGGGTCTTGACTTTTTGAGCCTCTAGAGTGCGCAATTCTTATCTTATCGGAATGAAATGTCGCACGACGTGTTTTGTTATGATATCCAACAACTGTGCCAAATATGGTTCAAATCGGTTCATAACCTGATATAGCTGTCATATAAACCGATCTGCGATTTTGACTTCTTGAGCCTCTAGAGGTCGCAATTATTATCCGATTTGCCTGAAATTTTGTACGACGGATTCTCTCATGACCATCGACATACGTATTTATTATGGTCTGAATCGGTCTATAGCCCGTTACAGCTCCCATATAAATTGATCTCTCTATTTTACTTCTTGAGCCCCCAAAGGGCGCAATTCTTATTCGAATTGGCTGACATATTACACAGGTCTCCAACATATAAATTAATTGTGGTCCAAACCGGACCATATCTTGATATCGCTCTAATAGCAGAGCAAATCTTTTCTTATATCTTGTTTTGCCTAAGAAGAGATGTTGGGAAAAGAACTCGACAAATAAGATCCAGGGTGGAGGGTATTAAGATTCGGCCCGGCCGAACTTAGCACGCTTTTACGTGTTTTTGTTTTTTTTTTAACTACTTATCAAACATTTTATAAGTGGCAATCTAGTGATTTGTTATAGATATCCTTTAGGCGATTTTTTCCTAAGTTGATTTCGTCTAAAGATGTGATATTCGGCTGCCTTCAAACTAATAAGTCCAAACACTGTCTGGCTTTCTTGTATATGATATTCAGTTCAGGGAAGCCGCCAAGCTGCGGAATTTAAACAAAATTGGGCAGCAAATGCGTCTGCCTGGTGCTAAATATATATCAAATTCGTTCTTTATTCCCAACGAAAATGAAGTTCAGTTTGGGGAGTGCTTTAGGACGTACCCCAAAACACTTGGCTCCAATTTTCGTTTTCTGCTCTCAAATACCTTTCTTGTGAGTTCATTTGATGTATCTTTAGGAGGAAAATCGCCACCTAGACTTGAACACAAATTTTAATGTCATATTCCTAATTTACTCCTTAATACCTTTCATTTGAGTCCCATATAGCCATGGTCGGCTAATATGCCCATTTGGGGGTATTTGGGGATGGGCGACCTCCCATTACTTAGACGTAATGTTTTATGCCATATTTGTAATCTACTGCCTAATACTTTTCATCAGAGTCCCATATTGACATGAACTTCGAATATATCTGTTTAGAGAAGTTTTGGGGTTGGGGGGAGGGTAACCCGCTGGGTACTTGGACCCAAATTTTAATACAATATTCATTTTCAGGTCTCCAATATTTTTCATTGGATACTCTTATTGTGCCCATCGGACCACTTTCGGCTATGAATGGCGTTTTTGGAGTAAGGGGGAGGGTCCACACTCCACCCGATATCTGAAGGGTGATTTTTTTGAGGTTAGGATTTTCATGCATTAGTATTTGACAGATCACGTGGGATTTCAGACATGGTGTCAAAGAGAAAGATGCTCAGTATGCTTTGACATTTCATCATGAATAGACTTACTAACGAGCAACGCTTGCAAATCATTTTCAGTGAATCATTTTCAGTGAAATCATTTTCAGTGAATCGACAAATTTTGTTCAGCGATGAGGCTCATTTCTGGTTGAATGGCTACGTAAATAAGCAAAATTGCCGCATTTGGAGTGAAGAGCAACCAGAAGCCGTTCAAGAACTGCCCATGCATCCCGAAAAATGCACTGTTTGGTGTGGTTTGTACGCTGGTGGAATCATTGGACCGTATTTTTTCAAAGATGCTGTTGGACGCAACGTTACGGTGAATGAACACATTTCGAACCGAACACTGATTTTGGTAATAAAATTCAATGATTTGCAAGCGTTGCTCGTTAGTAAGTCTATTCATGATGAAATGTCAAAGCATACTGAGCATCTTTCTCTTTGACACCATGTCTGAAATCCCACGTGATCTGTCAAATACTAATGCATGAAAATCCTAACCTCAAAAAAATCACCCTTTAAATGTGGCTTTTATGGACCTAACACCATAAATCGGAGGATCGGTCTATATGGCAGCTATATCCAAATCTGAACCGATCTGAGCCAAATTAACGTAGGATGCCGATGGGCCTTACACAATTCACTGTCCCGAATTTCATCAAAATCGGATAATAAATGTGGCTTTTGTAGGCCTAAGACCCTAAACCGGAGTATCGGTCTATATGGCAGCTATATCCAAATCTGAACCGATCTGGGCCAAATTAACAGAGGAAGTCGAAAGGCCTAACACAACTCACTGTCCCAAAATCGAATAATAAATGTGGCTTTTATGGGCCTTAGACCCTAAATCGGAGGATCGGTCTATATGGGGGCTATAGCAAGATATAGTCCGATATAGCCCATCTTCGAACTTAACCTGCTTATGGACAAAAAAAGAATCTGTGCAAAATTTCAGCTCAATATCTCTATTTTTAAAGGCTGTAGCGTGATTTCAACAGACAGACGGACGGACATGTCTAGATCGTCTTAGATTTTTACGCTGATCAAGAATATATATACATTATAGGGTCGGAAATGGATATTTCGATGTGTTGCAAACGGAATGACAAAATGAATATACCCCCATCCTTCGGTGGTGGGTTTAAAAATTTGTCAGCGGTGGTTTTTCCCTCCTATTGCTGGCAACATTTGTGAGGTATTTTGGCATGTAAAACTTCTCTCCAAAGAGATGTCGCACTGCGGCACGCCGTTCGGACCCGGCTATAAAAAGGAGGTCCTCTATCTTTGAGCTTAAAACTTGAATCGGACTGCACTCATTTACATGTGAGAAGCTTGCCCCTGTTCCTTAGGGGAATGTTCATGGAGAAAATTTCCATTTGCAGTTGATCCGAGAGGAGGCCACCGCAGCGCAGAGGTTACCATGTCCTCCTATGACGCTGAACGCCTGGGTTCGAATCCTGGCGAGACCATTAAAAAAAATTTTGGTGGTTTTCCCCTCCTAATGTTGGCAACATTTGTGAGGTATTTTGGCATGTAAAACTTCTCTCCAAAGAGATGTCGCACTGCGGCAAGCCGTTCGGACTCGGTTATAAAAAGAAGGCCCCTTATCATTGAGCTTAAAACTTGAATCGGACTGCACTCATTGATGTGTGGGGCAAAGTTTGCAATAATATTCGTTTAAAGCGTTCATCCCATAGCTTAGGCCTCTGCTGAAAGCTGCATCTTTCCAGAGATGAAACTTTATTTGGAGTCACTGAGGGTTGTCCAAATATTGTCTAGCTCAGAGGTACAGTAAAAGTTTTTTCAAGTCCCATCTGAGTTGTATGGCTTATCCTGTTTATGTTCTCCTAAGCATATGAACACGTTCGGGGCCATATGAAATGCAATGCTAAGCAAAGATGTGATGAATATTTTACTTAAATTTAGTTTCCGCTTAACGCTGTACAAAATTTTAAATTAATATCCTTTTTTGTGTTGTGTCCAAGATGTGCCATCTATTGGGTTGCCCAAAAAGTAATTGCGGATTTTTTCAAAGAAAGTAAATGCATTTTTAATAAAACAGAATGAACTTTAATCAAATATATTTTTTTTACACTTTTTTTCTAAAGCAAGCTAAAAGTAACAGCTGATAACTGACAGAAGAAAGAATGCAATTACAGAGTTACAAGCTGTGAAAAAATTTGTCAACGCCGACTATATGAAAAATCCGCAATTACTTTTTGGGCAACCCAATATAAACAGTTGGAACATTTCGAGAGTTCAGGCTAATAAATTTATTTCAACAAACTTAATCGCACTAAATTTCAGCCTCCATCATCAATAATTGGCTAAACCCAAAAAATCTTGTCAAAAATAACAAAAAAAAAAAGCATCAAAATAAAAGAAAACTTTAACATGTGACTAATAAATTAACGAATGTGCGAAAATGTCTTTATAATGTCTTAGAGAATCAGAAGTAGACAGACAGACGGACGGACAGACGGACAGATTGCCTTCCACAGTGAACCACAACTGATGGCATAAGCAGCCAATAACATCACCAACGCCGCCAACACCCAGACTAATCATAGGATGGTGGGGCGAAGGCGCAACAGTTTCTGAGCAGTTTCAGATGGCGGTGGCGGTTATGCTAGTTGGCTGTGGCTGTGGCGGTGGTGGTGGCGTTGCCGATGTCTGCCAAATCAGCAATTTGCATATTAAACATGAGTAATGTTTTGTCTAATTACCGCATGCACATTTGCATTTGCCACACTTTGTTAATTGGTTAAATGATGTCGGGCTTGTCGTCACACAACGCAGCATGTAATGAACGACAAACATTTTTTGTAGGTTTTGGTTTTTTTTCTTCCATTTTTGATGGCGCGGGGGGCCCATGATGCAACGCTGCCACACTATCACAAACTATACAAGGCAAAACTTCTATGTTACATAGGCCACAAATTCTTAGACGCTGTCAGACATCAGCCAGCTCCTCGAACATGCAGACAGGCCTGGCCAGACATTCTCAGTTGTGTTAGAGATGTTGATGTTGGCATTGTTGCCGGTTCAATGCTTAAAAGAAGTGCATATTTCTAAGGTGACATTTAATAACAGACATGTGCTGCCGCGAACTCGCTACTCACTCACATGAATGAAGCACACCTTCACAATTAATTACACCGCATGCTCGTTCATAAATTTCTTTAAATGATTTTTGATCATAAATTCAACGTCAGTGTTTGACTCGTTTTTTTTTCTGCATGTTTGGTAGTGGGACTTGTTGACATTCATTGATTTAACACCATCAGCATCAGTTGCAGCGGCTACATTCTACAGCTGCTGACAACTGAGAAGACTTAATTAAAACATCTGAAATGTTTGATGGGAATGTTTGTTTTTTTTTGCTCACAAAGTTTTCAAAGAACATCTAAACACGCATGCGTAAGTCTATGAATACATTGTTGGCAACGAGGTGGATTTCTTTATGGTTCAGGTATGCCCAAAAAAAGTTTTGTGTGACATAAAGTTAAGAAATCATGCCAATGGATGGGTATAAACCCCACACCATCACTGTGATAAGTATGCCGATTGGTTTAGAAGCACTTACGAATGCAATTTAGCTATGTCCGTCTGTGAATCTGTCCATATATTCTTGCTATCAAGGTAAAGGTAGCACTTGTTGTACGATTATCGTAAAATCTTCAGGGTAGATAGGTCCGTGCTTGTGTAGGGAAGGGCGGTTCTGCTCAGGTTCCTCCACTCCTCCTATCTTTTTGTACCCACCACCGAATTATGGGGGCATATTCATTTTGTCATTCCCTTTGCAACACATCGAAGTATCCATTTCCGACCCTATAAGGTGGATATATATTCCTGATCAGCGTAAAAATCTAAGACGATCTAGCCATGTCCGTCCGTCTGTCTGTTGAAATCACTCTACAGTCTTTGAAAATAAAGATACTGAGCTAAAATTTTCCATAGATTCTTTTAACACCCTCCACCATAGGATGGGGGGTATACTAATTTCGTCATTCTGTTTGTAACTACACGAAATATTCGTCTGAGACCCCATAAAGTATATATATTCCGGATCGTCGCGACATTTTATGTCGATCTAGCCATGTTCGTCCGTCTGTCCGTCCGTCCGTCCGTCCGTCCGTCTGTCTGTCGAAAGCACGCTAACTTCCGAAGCAGTAAAGCTAGCCGCTTGAAATTTTGCACAAATACTTCTTATTAGTGTACGTCGGTTGGTATTGTAAATGGGCCATATCGGTCCATGTTTTAATATAGCTGCTATACAAACCGATCTTGGGTCTTGACTTCTTGAGCCTCTAGAGCGCGCAATTCTTATCCAATTGGGATGAAATTTTGCACGACGTGTTTTGTTATGATATCCAATAACTGCGCCAAGTATGGTTCAAATCGGTCCATAACCTGATATAGCTGCCATATAAACCGATCTGGGGTCTTGACTTCTTGAGCCTCTAGAGGGCGCAATTCTTATCCGATTGGGATGAAATTTTGCACAACGTGTTTTGTTATGATATCCAATAACTGCGCCAAGTATGGTTCAAATCGGTCCATAACCTGATATAGCTGCCATATAAACAGATCTGGGGTCTTGACTTCTTGAGCCTCTAGAGTGCTCAATTCCTATCCGATTTGGCTGAAGTTTGCAAGACGTATTTTATTCTTACTTTCAACAATTGAGTCAAATAAGGTTCAAATCGGTTCATAACCTGATATAGCTGCTATATCAACCGATCTGGGGTCTTGACTTCTTGAGCCTCTAGAGGGCGCAATTCTTATCCGATTTGAATGAAATTTTGCACGTAGTATTTTGTTATGATATCCAATAACTGTGCTAAGTATGGTTCAAATCGGTCAATAACCTGATATAGCTGTTATATCAACCGATCTGGGGTCTTGACTTCTTGAGCCACTAGAGGGCGCAATTCCTATCTGATTTGAATGAAATTTTGCACGTAGTATTTTGTTATGATATCCAATAACTGTGCAAAGTTAGGTTCAAATCGGTCAATTACCTGATATAGCTGTCATATAAACCGATCTGGGGACTTGACTTCTTGAGCCTCTAGAGTGCGCAATTCCTATCCGATTTGGCTGAAATTTGCAAGACGTATTTTATTCTTATTTTCAACAATTGTGTCAAATAAGGTTCAAATCGCTTCATAACCTGATATAGCTGCCATATAAACCGATCTGGGATCTAGACTTCTTGAGCCTCTAGAAGTCGCAGTTATTATCCGATTTGCCTGAAATTTTGTACGACAGCTTCTCTCATGACCATCAACATGCGTGTTTATTATGGTCTGAATCGGTCTATAGCCCGATACAGCTCCCATAAAAATCGATCTCTCTATTTTATTTCTTGAGCCCCCAAAGGGCATAATTCTTATTCGAATTAGCTGACATTATTTTACACAGGTCTCCAACATATAATTTAATTGTGGTCCAAACCGGACCATATCTTGATATATATTTAAGGTTTTGGGGCCTTAAAAGGCGCATTTGTTGTCCGATTTCGCCGAAATTTTGGACAGTGAGTTGAATTAGACCCTTCGACTTCATTCTTCAATTTGGCTCATATCGGTCCAGATTTGGATATAGGTGCCATATAGACCGATCCGCCGATTTAGGGTCTTAAGCCCATAAAAGCCACACTTGTTATCTGATTTTGCTGAAATTTGGGACAGTGAGTTGTGTAAAGCCCTTCGACTTCATTCTTCAATTTGGCCCAGATCGGTTCAGATTTGGATATAGCTTCCATATAGATCGATCTCTCGATTTGAGGTTTTGGGCCTATAAAAGTTGCATTTAATGTCCGATGTCGCCAAAAATTGGGGCAGTGAATTGTGTTGGACCCCTCGACATTCTCTTTCAATTTGGCTCAGATCGATCCAGATTTGAATATAGCTGCCATATTGACCGATCTCTCGATTTAAGGTTTTGGGGCCTTAAAAGGCGCATTTATTGTCCGATTTTGTCAAAATTTGGGACAGTGAGTTGTGTAAGGCCTTTCGACATCCTTCTTCAATTTGGCCCAGATCGGTCCAGATTTGAATATAGCTGCTATATAGACCGATCTCTTGATTTAAGGTTTTGGACCCATAAAAGGCCCATTTATTGTTCGATGTCGGCGAAATTTTAGACAGTGAGTTGAATTAGGCCCTTCGACTTCATTCTTCAATTTGGCCTAGATCGGTCCAGATTTGATTATTGCTGCTATATAGACCGAACTATCGATTTAAAGTTTTGGGGCCATAAAAGGCGCTTTTATTGTCCGATGTCAGCGAAATTTTGGACAGTAAGTTGAATTAGGCCTTTTGACATCATTCTTCAATTTGGCCCAGATCGGTCCATATTTGGATATAGCTGCCATATAGACCGATCGGCCGATTTAGGGTCTTAGGCCCATAAAAGCGACATTTGTTATGCGATTTTGCCAAAATTTGGGACAGTTAGTTGTGTAAGGCCCTTCAACATCCCTGTGAGGCCCTTCAACAAATCTGGACCAGATCGGTCCAGATTTGAATATAGCTGCCATATAGACCGATCTCTCGATTTGAGGTTTTGGACCCATAAAAGGCGCATTTTTGGCCGATTTTGCTGATATTTGGGACAGTGAGTTGTGTAAGGCCTTCCGACATATTTCTGCAATTTGGCGCAGATCGGTTCAGATTTGGATATAGCTGCCATATAGACCGATCTCTCGATTTGAGGTTTTGGGCCCATAAAAGGCGCATTTATTTTCCGATTTTTTGTACATGTGTTAAATTTCACATGTCATAAGACACCTACATACCGTATAATAGAGCCTTGAGGGTGGAAGTCCTTTACAGACTCACTTAAACACTGGACCAGAGGCCTTGGTCTGTCACAATAGTTAGTCTATTCTCTGTCCAGCACGGGGACCGCTACCAAAATCACATAGAATTTTTTCTAAACCAACATTTCTTACATATTCTCTTTAAATATAAATTGTTGCAAAAGTTGTTCATCCTATAAACCAAGATTGGTGACCAAAGATTTAAAAACCGTTTTGTGTAGAATTTTATTCTACGCTTAGTTGAAAAAAATTACCTTTCTATGTTTTTCTTACCATTTTCAATGAGAATGCCGACAGATTTCCCAAAGCCACGATTTTCCAAATATCTAAGACCATGGATTCTTGACTGGAAGTACATTAAAAAAATATTTTCTGTTATTAGTCGTGCTTCATGTCATCTTATTATGAGACAACTAAGAATAGTGGCACATATCTCATTGTTCCTTAGCTTTTATTTTCTTTTCTTTTTTTCTGTTTGCTTGGTTATTATTAAGGCCTCACGCTCTAAACAAGTGTTTCCTACGATTTTGCCCAGCCAATATCTCTGTATGATAGAAAAAAAAAATTGGCTAAACACAAAAAATCTTTGGCTACTGTTTGCATGACCAAAAGAAAGACCAAAGCACCACAAAAGCTTGTGCGCTCAAAGGCATTGGAAAGGAGTTTGCATCTCTTGGCCACGTCTTAGAGCGACAAAAAAAAAAAACAAAATCTACAAATGCACTTCCTTACCCATTTGCCATTGCAAACAATAACTTTTAACAAATGAAAAACGCCACACAAAGGAAAAACAATCTCACAAAGAAAAACGAAAAAAGCCAGTAAGAGAAGAAAACCAAATACAGAAGCTTAAAGACATGCGATTAGAGCAGACTTTTGACTTTTATTGTGAACAAGAAAACAAGGCTTGGAGCTATTGCAGCGGCATATTTGAGTGCATATGAAAGTCGAGATGCATTCGTTTCGTTTTTGTTGGGTTGCACATTAAGCCTTACTTACTTCATTCACTATCTGCCAATGATCAATGGGGATTTTTCTGAAGGAAATGTGATTTTTTAAAAGCTTTTCCTATGTAAAAATAGCAAATAAATCTCACCTGGAAGCTATGGAACTTTATTAAGAAAAAATTTGGATTTCGTCATCAGGGTAACCATTCTAATGCAATAGTTTAATGAATTAACAATGAAAGACTACCCAGCAAAATTTTTTGCTTCCAAAGATGTTGAAACAAGTAAAACCATACCAAGTTCGGCCGGGCCAAATTTTGGATAGTTACCACCATGGATTTCGCTAACAATGTATCCTTATTATCTGAGTTTTATTGGAATTATTTTGTAGCAATCAAATCGGGAATTGATTGAGGCTTCAATAAAATCAAGAAGTCTTATCGGGATATCGGTACTTAGAAGGACCCGTATCACCACATTGACCAATTCGTATAAAACTTGGCAGCGATATTGTGAGTCACAAGATAGGTTTTGGTTCAAATTTCAACCAAATCAGATGAAATTTAAGGCTTCCAGGGGGCTCATGAAGTCAAATCCGGGGATCGGTTTAGGTTAGGTTAGGTTATCAGACTCAATTGCAAATTATGCCCATGATTATTCCTTTAACAAACAGGGGCAAACTTCTCACATATCAATGAGTGCAGTCCGATTCAAGTTTAAGCTCAATGATAAGGGGCCTCCCTTTTATAGCCGAGTCCGAACGGCGTGCCGCAGTGTGACACCTCTTTGGAGAGAAGTTTTACATGGCATAGTACCTCACAAATGTTGCCAGCATTAAGAGGGGAAAACCACCGATGAAAAATTTTTTTCTGGTGGTCTCGCCCGGATTCGAACCCAGGCATTCAGCGTCATAGGCGGACATGCTAACCTCTCTGCGCTACGGTGGCCTGCTATCAGACTCACTTAGCCTTTTTCGTCCATTGTGATACGACAAACACAGAAGAAGGAAGTTGCCTTCCAGTTCCTACCGTTGAACCATACAGATCGCTTAAAAAAGCCCAACAAATTGTGAAAGCTCACATCCGCTAAATCAGACAGATTCTCAAAGAAATGAGAACCTATAGTAGAACTCCTTCTGACTGCTACTGCGGGACACACACACAGAAGCTGTTCTATAGTCTCTTCTTCTTCGATGTCCTCACAGCTTCTGCAAAAGTCGTTGCTGGCAACCTTCAGTCTATTATCATGTTTTCCTATTAAACAGTGACCTGTCATGACGGACACAATGACTGAGACGTCTGTTCTAGCCAATGACAGCAAAACGGTAGACCTCTTCAAATCTAGATAAGGCCACATAGTTTTGGAATGCTCACAGCCCCCTCTTTGGGACCATCTATCATTCGCTGTCCTTCGGGCCAGGTCCTGAAAACTTTGCTTACATGTAGCTAGAGGTATTCCAACAGATTCCAGTATCCCTGGAATGTGTAGGGTAGTTCCTAGTCTCCCAAGCTCGTCCGCTTTACAATTCCCTGGGATATCTTTGTGGACCGGCAACCAGAACAGGTGTATTTTGAACTGCTCAGCCATTTCGTTAAGAGAACTGCAACAGTCGAGGGCGGTTTTTGAAATCAGAAATACGTTCTCCAGGGATTTAATGGCAGTCTGGCTCTCTGAGAAGATATTTATGCCAGTTGTCGTAATGACATTATATCGTAGCCATTCCACCATTTCCTTAATTGCAAGGATCTCCGCTTGAAACACACTGCAGTGGTCAGATAACATTTTCGCTATGAGCAGTTTTTAGTATTTTAGAGTACACCCCAAAGCCCATCTGGTGGTTTAGTTTGGAACCATCCGTATAGAAGTCTATGCAACTTCTGTTACCAGGGATATCGTAGTTCCAAACGGTTCTATCTGGAATAGTGGTACAGTACTTTTTATCAAGAAGCGGCTCAGGTAAGATGTAATCCACACTGCCTGGAACATCGGATATTGTATCAAGGATAACACAGTATCCGTAGCCGCCATATGAGCAATGAGAAAGCTCCCTTAGCCTCGCGGCAGTGGTAGCAGCAATTTGGGTAGCCACAATGTCCATAAGATGTAGCATTAAATTCATCAGTGCATCAGATGGTGTCATCCTCAGTGCGGCTGTGATGCCCAAACAATCCATCCTTTGGATCCGGTTAAGTATTGAGCAGTAGGTGGATTTTTTAAGCGGCGTCCACCAGACCACAACACCATATACCATTATAGGTCTGACAACTGCAGTTGGATTTGAAGTTCAATTGCCTTTCCAGCAAAACGTCAAGGTAATTTGCATTTTCTGTAAACGGAACATTGTCTCCACCCAAGGAGACAGGTTCCACTGTAGGCAACTTGTATCTCCCGCTGAAAGGAACTACTTCTGTCTTGCACGGATGGGGGTATACTAATCAGGTCATTCCGTTTGTAACACCTCGAAATATTGATTTGCGACCCCACAAGGTATGTATACTCGGGATCGTCCTAACATTCTGGGTCGATCTAGCCATGTCCGTCCGTCTGTCGGACATGGCTAGATCGACGTAAAGCTAGCCGCTTGAAATTTTGCACAGTTAATTAGTATTGGTGTAGATCGTTAGGGATTGCAAATGGGCCACATAGGTTTAGTTTTGGATATAGCTTCCACATAAATCGATCTCCCGATTTGATTCCCATATAAACCGATCTTCTTACTAGACTTTTTGAGCCCCTGGAAGCCGCAATTTTTGTCCGATTTATCTGAAAATTTGCTGGTGTTATTTTGTTATGATGCCTAATTTCTGTGCCAAGTACGGTCGAAATCGGTCTAGAACCTGATTTAGCTCCTATATAAACCGATCTCAAGATTTGACTTCATGAGCCCTTACAAGCCGCACTTTTTGTCTGATTTGGCTGAAATTTTGTAGTCCTTTATGACACCCAAAAACTGTACTAAGTAAAGTTCAAATCGGTCTATAACCTAGTATAGCTCCCCTATAAACCGATCTCTCGATTTGACTTCTCGAGCCATTACAAGCCGCAATTTTTGTCCGATTTGGCCGAAATTTTTTTACATAGTGTTCTGCTATGACTTTTAAAAACTGTGCCAAGTACGGTCGAAATCAGTCCATAACCTGATATGGCTCCAATATAAATCTCTCTACTGATTTGACTGCATGAGCCCCTGTAGGCCGCAATTTTCGTCCAATAAGAATTACGGCCTTTAGGGGCTGAATAAATGAAATAGGGAGATCGGTTTATAGGGGAGCTGTATTAGGCTTTACACCGATTCAGATCATATTCGACACGTATGTTAAAGGTCATGAGAGAAGCCGTTGTACAAAATTTTAACCAAATCCGATAATAATTGCGCACTTTAGAGGCTCAAGAAGTCAAGACCCCTGATCGGTTTATATAGCAGCTATATCAGGTTATGAACCGATTTACACCATACTGAGCACAGTTGTTGGAAGTCATAACAAAACACCTGATGCAAAATTCCAATCATTCCAATCAGATAATAATTGCGCCCCCTAGTGGCTCAAGAAGTCAAGATCCAAGATCGGTTTATATGGCAGCTATATCAGGTTATGGACCGATTTGAACCATACTTGGCACAGTTGTTGAAAGTCATACCAAAACACCTGATGCAAAATTTCAATCAAATCGGATTATAATTGCGCCCTCTAGTGGCTCAAGAAGTCAAGATCCAAGATCGGTTTATATGGCAGCTATATCAGTTTATGGACCGATTTGAACCATACTTAGCACAGTTGTTGGAAGTCATAACAAAACACCTCATGCAAAATTTCATTTTAATCGGATAATAATTGCGCCCCCTAGAGGCTCAAGAAGTCAAGACCCCGGATCGGTTTATAAGGCAGCTATATCAGGTTATGGACCGATTTCAACCATACTTAACACATTTGTTAGATATCATAACAAAATACTTTGTGCAAAATTTCATTCAAATCGGATAAGAATTGCGCACTCTAGTGGCTGAAGGGGTCAAGACCCCAGATCGGTTTATATGGCAGCTATATCACGTTATTGGCCGATTCGAACCATACTTAGCGCAGTTGTTGGAAGTCATAACAAAACACCTTGTGGAAAATTTCAGCTGAATCGGATAATAATTGCGCCCTCTAGTGGCTCAAGAAGTCAAGACCCCTGATCGGTTTATATGGCAGCTATATCGTGTTATGGACCGATTTGAACCATTCTTAGCACAGTTTTTGGAAGTCATATCGAAACATTTCGTGCAAAATTTCATTCCAATCGGATAAGAATTGCGCCCTCTAGTGGCTCAAGAAGTCAAGATTCAAGATCGGTTTATATGGCAGCTATATCAGGTTATCGACCGATTTGCACCATTCTTAGCACAGTTGTTGGAAGTCATAACAAAACACCTGGTGCAAAATTTCTGCTAAATCGGATAATAATTGCGCCCTCTAGTGGCTCAAAAAGTCAAGACCCCGGATCGGCTTATATGGCAGCTATATCAGGTTAAGGACCGATTTGAACCATACTTCGCACATTCGTTAGATATCATAACAAAATACTTTGTGCAAAATTTAATTCAAATCGGATAAGAATTGCTCCCAGGAGAGGCTCAAGAAGTCAAGACCCCAGATCGGTTTATATGGCAGCTATATCAGGTTATGGACCGATTTGAATCATACTTCGCACATTCGTTAGATATCATAACAAAATAGTTCGTGCGAAATTTAATTCAAATCGGATAAGAATTGCTCCCAGTAGAGGCTGAAGAAGTCAAGACCCCAGATCGGTTTATATGGCAGCTATATCAGGTTATCGACCGATTTGAACCATTCTTAGCACAGTTGTTGGAAGTCATAACAAAACACCTTGTGGAAAATTTCAGCTGAATCGGATAATAATTGCGCCCTCTAGTGGCTCAAGAAGTCAAGACCCAAGATCGGTTTATATGGCAACTATATCAGGTTATGGACTGATTTGAACCATACTTCGCACAGTTTTTGGAAGTCATACCGAAACATTTCGTGCAAAATTTCATTCCAATCGGATAAGAATTGCGCCCTCTAGAGGCTCAAGAAGTCAAGACCCCGGATCGGTTTATATGACAGCTATATCAGGTTATGGACCGATTTGAACCATACTAAGCACAGTTGTTGGAAGTCATAACAAAACAACTTGTGGAAAATTTCAGCTAAATCGGATAATAATTGCGCCCTCTTGTGGCTCAAGAGGTCAAAATCCAAGATCGGTTCATATGGCAGCTATATCAAAACATGGACCGATATGACCCATTTACAATCCCAACCGACCTACTCTAATAGAAAGTATTTGTGCAATATTTCAAGCGGCTAGCTTAACTCCTTCGAATGTTAACAACTTAAAATGTCGTGACGATCGAGAATATACTTTATAGGAAAGGAAATTGAAAGCCGTCTTCCGAGGCGTTAACTTCAAGACACCACCGACAGATGTCATCATTGCTAATGGCAATTTGAGACATCTACGATATTCATTTAGTTTATTATGGGCTGTTATAATTTCGATGGAATATACTTCACAGGGTCTTGGACGAATATTTCGAGGAGTTACAAACGGAATGACGAAATTAGTTTACCCCCCATCCTATGGTGGAGGGTATAAAAACCAAAAATTCTGCAAGAGCATATCGAAACACCTTTGAAAGAACCTAGCTCAAATGGTCAAAAATGCCATACAGAGCTCATTCAAGGATATGCCACTTTGAAGCCACTAAGCATACAATTCATGCATAACTCCGCCCATTTATAGTTCATAGAAGCGTTTAAACTTTGCATATTCAATGCCATACTATTGGGTTGCCCAAAAAGTAATTGCGGATTTTTCATATAGTTGGCGTTGACAAATTTTTTCACAGCTTGTGACTCTGTAATTGCATTCTTTCTTCTGTCAGTTATCAGCTGTTACTTTTAGCTTGCTTTAGAAAAAATGTGTAAAAAAAGTATATTTGATTAAAGTTCATTCTAAGTTTTATTAAAAATGCATTTACTTTCTTTTAAAAAATCCGCAATTACTTTTTGGGCAACCCAATACATTACTTCCCGAGAAGTAGGAAAAGAACAGTTTTTGTCACATTGGAAGTACGTAAAATGCTGTTCGTTTGAAACAACTTCCAATTTTGTTTGCTGGGTACATATAAGCGTTGCAATAAATGAATGAAGTGTGTAGGACATAGCCAAAGGGTCCTAGCCTAGAGGCTTTGGGTGTATCTTGCATAGGGCTAGAGAAGGAAAGTTAGCATATCTTGCAAGCCTTGTTGCCTTATATTTTACAGGGCCTTTCTTTGCCTCGTTCAACAGCATTCTGTTACCCTCTCCCATACTAATCAACTCTGTTCATGTTGTGGCTGTAAATTAGCCGTAACTTTGGCTTCTCTATCCTACCAATTTTTCGTTTTGAAGTTTAAATCAACACTTTTCATGTTATCTCTAACATTAAATGAAAAATCAACGAAATGGTTACTTTATCTACCATCCAACAGATTTATGGGACAAAACTCACTCAAATGGAAACCCATTTTAAAATACCATTAAATTGTCATAATTCTTCAAAGATTTCCGATTTCTTGTGAATTTCACATGACGACATGACCTCCCACAAATTGTCTATACTCCATTTCATAATTCCATCATAATGTGTTACCGACTTTTTTTTCGCTTATCGAACATCTCTTATGTTCTTCTACTAAATATCCCATCTCTGTCACGTACATGGTGTACGAGTTTTTATAGCCTGCTGCTTTTCTTTTGGTTGGTCGCATTACTTTTTTGAAAATGCCGCCGTTTAGTAGTGCAAGTTCTCACGTAAAATTAAAGACATTTTAATGTCACTTAAAAATATGAACTAAGCGAGAAAGAGAAGGTGTTCACAAGGAAAATCAGGACAACAGGTAGTTGAACGAATGCCATGTGGGATATTTATGGCCATGCTACCTGGGTTGCAACACCAATGAAGAAAGGGCCTTAGTTGTGGCCAAGATTTTTATACCCACCACCATAGGAAGGGTGGGTCAGGGTCAAAACGCTTGTAACACCAACAGATGGACAAAATCATGTGTAGTACGGAAGAGGTGTAATTTGCCATAGAAAAAATGTTTGTCATTACACAAAAATACATGCATTGGGTAAAAGTACAGCTCATAGACAGGGTTGTCGGCGTGATTAATGGTGTAATTGTATCATAGATGCGTTTTCGCTATTAATATGATTTCAATACAACTTACCAACGCACGACCATTGAAGCCATTACACCCAGTATGGTTAAAAGGTCTTCTAACCAAAAACGCCTCTATTTTTGGCTTTCCTTTCCCATTTGCATTTCCGATCATTGAGCTTGTCTCGAAAGAGAAACAAACAAAAATTGTAAAATTTTATGATTTTCGCCCTAACAGGCAAACAGATTGAAAAATGGAACACCTCGAAATATTCATCTAAGACCCCATAAAGTCTATATACTCTTGATCTTCTCGACGTTCTGATAGGAAATAGCCATGTCTGTCCGTCCGTCTGTCGAAATCACGATAGCGGTCGAACGCGTAAGGCTAGCCGCTTGAAATTTTGCACAGATACTTGATGTTGGTCGTTGGGGATTGCGAATGGGTCATATCGGTTCTGATTTAGATATATCTCCCATATAAACCCAATTTGACTACTTGAGCCCATACAAGCCACAATTTTTGCCGGATTTGAAATTTTGCATGTGATGTGCGGTTTTGACCTCCAACAACTGTGCCTAGTACGGCCGAAATCAGTCTATAACCTGATATAGCTCCCATATAAACCGATCTCCCGATTTGACTTCGTGAGCCTTTACAAACCGCAATTTTTGTCCGATTTCGCTGAAGTTTTGCACATAGTGTTGTGTTATGACTTGCAACAGCCGATGACTTCTCTAACCTTATGTAGCTCCCACATAAACCGATGTCCCGATTTGACTTCGTGAGCCCTTACAAGCTGCAATTTTTGTCCGATTTGGCTGACATGTTCCACATGGTGTTCGGTTATGACTTCAAACAACTGTGTCAAGTACGATCCAAATTGGTCTATAACCTGATATAGCTCCCATATAAACCGATCTCCCGATTTGACCGCTTGACCCCTGGAGGCCACACTTTTGTCCGATTCGGCTGAAATTTTGCATGTAGTGTTCTGTTAGGATTTCAAACAACTGTGCCTAATACGGTCCATATCGGTCTATAACCAGACATAGCTCCCATATAAACCGATTTCGCGTTTTGACTTCTTGAGCCCCTGCAAGGCGCAAATTTTATCCAATATGGCTGAAAATTGGCAAGCGATGTTCTGTTATGACTTCCAACAACTGTGTCGAGTACGGTTTAAATCGGTTTATAACCTAATATAGCTCTCATATAAACCGATCTCCCGATTTGACATCTTTAGCCCCTGAAAGCCGCAATTTTCTCTCGATTTAGTTAAAATTTTAACTTTTAAACTTAAACTTAAACTTATTTTGTATAAAATTTTAGCAGAATCCATGGTGGTGGGTTCCCAAGATTCGACCCAACCGAACTTAGCACGCTTTTACTTGTTTTAATAAAAAATGTGGTTCGAGGTTTGCAGGCTAAGAAAATATATTTACACGCTACCTGAATTCCTTTTCCAACTCTGAACAGGACGGTGATGTAATTTTTAAGGCCTCAGGGACCGCAGTTGATGAATTGATTGTGCATCTAGGTTAGGTTGGTGGGGGATGATGTTAAGACCTAAGTCGTTGTTGTTGTTGTAGCAGTTTATTATACCCTCCACCATAGGATGGGGGGTATACTAATTTCGTCATTCTGTTTGTAACTGCTCGAAATATTCGTCTGAGACCCCATTTGACCCGACATTTTATGTCGATCTAGTCATGTCCGTCCGTCTGTCCGTCCGTCCGTCTGTCTGTCGAAAGCACGCTAACTTCCGAAGGAGTAAAGCTAGCCGCTTGAAATTTTGCACAAATACTTCTTATTAGTGTAGGTCAGTTGGTATTGTAAATGGGCCATATTGGTCCATGTTTTGATATAGCTGCCATATAAACCGATCTTGGGTCTTGACTTCTTGAGCCTCTAGAGGGCGCAATTCTTATCCGATTAGAATGAAATTTTGCTCCACGTGTTTTGTTATGATATCCAACAACTGTGCCAAGTATTGTTCACATCGGTCCATAACCTGATATAGCTGCCATATAAACCGATCTTGGGTCTTGACTTCGTGAGCCTCTAGAGGGCGCAATTCTCATCCGATTTGACTGAAATTTTGCACGACGTGTTTTGCTATGATATCCAATAACTGTGCCAAGTATTGTTCACATCGGTTCATAACCTGATATAGCTGCCATATAAACCGATCTTGGGTCTTGATTTCTTGAGCCTCTAGAGGGCGCAATTCTCATCCGATTTGACTGAAATTTTGCACGTAGTGTTTTAGTATCACTTCTAACAACTGTGCTAAGTATGGTTCAATTCGGTCCATTACCTGGTATAGCTGTCATATAAACCGATTTTGGGTCTTGACTTCTTGAGCCTCTAGAGGGCGCAATTCTCATCCGATTTGACTGAAATTTTGCACATAGTGTTTTAGTATCACTTCTAACAACTGTGCTAAGTATGGTTCAATTCGGTCCATTACCTGGTATAGCTGTCATATAAACCGATCTGGGGTCTTGACTTCTTGAGCCTCTAGAGTGCGCAATTCTTATCCGATTAGAATGAAATTTTGCACCACGTGTTTTGTTATGATGTCAAACAACTGTGCCAAGTATGGTTCAAATCGGTTCATAACCTGATGTAGCTGCCATATAAACCGATCGTGGGCCTTGACTTCTTGGGCCTCTAGAGAGCGCAATTCTTATCCAATTTGCCTGAAATTTTGTACGACGGATCCTCTCATGACCATCAACATACGTGTTTGTTATGGTTTGAATCGGTCTATAGCCCGATACAGCTCCCATATAAATTGATCTCTCTATTTTACTTTTTGAGCCCCCCCAAGGGCGCAATTCTTATTCGAATTGGCTGACATTTTACACAGGTATCCAACATATAATTTAATTGTGGTCCAAACCGGACCATATCTTGATATCGCTCTAATAGCAGAGCAAATCTTTTCTTATATCCCGTTTTGCCTAGGAAGAGATGCCGGGAAAAAAAACTCGACAAATGCGCTCCATGGTGGAGGGTATATAAGATTCGGCCCTGCCGAACTTAGCACGCTTTTACTTGTTGTGTTCTATCCTTCGTCTGCTTGGTTCTGTTGAGTGTTAAGACCCACGAACTCTGCGACTAAGATGGGGTGCGTCCACAGGGATCTGGGTCTGAGTCTAGTGGGTCTGGCCAGCAAGTTAAACAGGTGACGTGTATCGTGCAGTCCCTGGTTACAATCGGGACATACATTGTGCACATCGGCATTAATCCTAGCTCTGTAGGAGTTGAGGAAGGTGCATCTGCCGGAACATTATTGAGTCAGAACTACTCTGGTTTGGTCCGGGGGAGGTTAATTTCTTCAGGTGCAATGGGAGGCGGTCGTTCTTCAAGGACTACATACACCCGGTAGCCATTTACCGCATCTGCTAACGTGTCTGCATGAATGTTGTTTAGATCTGCTTGATATGCCGCTGGATCTAGAGGTTCTCTTTTGTAGCCCTAAACCTCACGCTCTAGATCATGTAGATCTAACTCAAGGCTTCGGGGCGGTGGATGATGATGATGATTTGGATGGTCTCTGCGATAACAGCCCAAAAGGCATTGCTTAGACAGCATGTTGTCTATGTCTTCGCATTGATGGGTTCTTTGTCTTCTGATGGAGGTGGTCCACATGAGAGCTGAGGAGAAGCCCCTTCGCAGTTCGGAGGGTGGCATTCTGACAGATCTGAATATTATTCCATTGCGTGTCACAAAGTTGACGAGACCACACTGGCGCTGCATAACTTTACCACAGACCGGCCAATTGCTTTGTACGTGGTCAACAAGGTTTCTTTGTTGCCAACAAAGGACTTGAGGACCTTGTTTCTACTTTTGACTTTATCGCAGATTGCTGTGGCATGTGTGGGGATAATGTGTAAGAGCTGTTAAATGTGATGTCAAGTATTTTGGGATACTTGATGCTCGGAATCATTTCTCCATCGACCATCACAGTCAGCTCAGTATTCACCTCACGCGTATTTGCAGTGAACAGTGTGGCTGAAGATTTGGTGGCAGATATCTTCAGATTTCTCGCAGCAAAATATGAGGCAAGTTCGTTGAGGTAGACATTCAACCTATCGCAGATGTCATCAATGGGTGGGGGGCCTGATGTCATGATCGAACAATCGTCCGCATATGATAGGATCTCTATGCCATCTGGAGCGGGTGGAATAGAGGTTAAACAATGCCGGAGATATCACCCCACCTTGGGGAACTTCCTGTCTACGGTGCTTAGACTTCTTATCCCCAAATTCCACAAATGACTGGCGACCGCACAGATAATTCGCGACCCATCGTTTCAGGGACGTGTTGGCGATGTCCTCAAATAATTTGGCATGGCTGACCGTGTCGAATGCCTTCGATAGGTCCAGTGCCACAAGGACCGTTCTATCTCATGGCCTGGGCTGATTAAAGCCATGGCAAATGTGTACGGTGAAGGCTTGCATAGCTGTTATTGTGCTGTGCAGTCTTCGAAATCCATGTTGATGCTCGCCGAATGGAAATTCTCCTACGAGGCTCGGGAGGAGTAATGCCTCAAGCGTCTTTGCCACTGGTGAGAGAAGGGAGATCGGTCTGTACGACTTCCCCAAACTCGGGTCTTTTCCAGGCTTCAGTAGCGGGATCACTCTGCCCATTTTCCAGACATCGGGAACTATAAGAGTGTTCAAAGACAGGTTAAGGACCGTGGTAAGGTACTCAAACTCCAGGTGAATCCAGAGTCTTCAGCATCCGTGTAGAGATTCCGTTGGGGCCCAACGCCTTAGATGATTTGGCGCCACGGAGGACATTCGTAATCGGCTCGGAGACCACGAATACAGCGAATGGCTCTCCTCCTTACCTAAGTCGTCTGGGTCCATTGGGATTCCTCAATTTCCCCTCTTCCCTTTCCGATGAATTCTCTTCTCAAAGCTAACCGTCCGTGAAAAGAATTTATGGTGCCACCTGGATTAAAAAGGCAAATGCCTTGATCCTGCACGGGAGATTGCGCCTCTCAGTTCTTTTAGTGTATAAAAGAAAAAAAAACCCAAAAAAACCCCTAGTTTTAGTTTGATATAAAGCAGTGCTTTGCTAAAGAAAGTGAAAGCCGACTTCCGAGACGTTGACTTCAGGACACCACCGACAGATGTCATCATTACTAATGCCAATTAGAGATCCACTCATTTCGCACGTTCGGACTCGGCTATAAAAAAGGCCCCTTATCATTGAGTTTAAACTTGAATCGGAAAGCACTCATTGATGTGTAAGAATTTGCCCCTTCTCGGTTCCTGGTGGTAATTTTCTTCCTTAGGGTAATGTTCTTATTAGGGAAGGGATGCCCATCTCAGAC
>NC_081552.1:223395545-223449733 GCF_963082655.1 Stomoxys calcitrans | reverse complement strand
CTAGACTGGAACGCAAATTTTAATGTCATATTCATAATCTACTCGCTAATACCTTTCATTTGAGAAAATCGGTTCAGCCAAGTATCATATAGTCATAATGGGTCTAATGGCGTTTTTGGGGGCTGGCGTGACCCCCTATACTTCGATCTGATTTTGTATGCCAGTACGAAATCTACTCCCGAAATCCTTCATTTGAGCCCCATATTGAAATGAACGTCCAATATGTCTGTTTGGGGGAGTTTTGAGGTTTGGGGCGGCCCGTTGGGTACCTAGACTCAAATAATAATTAATACCATATTCGTATTCTAATCTCCAATACCTGCCACAACTTCCGCCAGTTCAGACAAGCTCTCAAAAGAAGTAAAAGAGTGCTGACATATATATATTCTTCATCGTCGTAAAAATCTAAGACGATCTAGCCATGTCCGTCCGTCTGACCGTATGTCCATCAGTCTGTTGAAATCACGCTACAGTATTTCAAAATAGAGCCAATTGAGCTGAAACTTTGCACAGATGAGGCCCTCGACATCTTTCTGCAATTTGCCCAGATCGGTTTAGATTTCGATGTAGCTGGCATATAGATCGATTTCCGATTTATGGTCCTGGGCCCGAAATTTGGTACAGTGAATTGTATTAGGACCCTCGGCATCCTTCTTGAATTTGGCTCAGATCGGTCCAGATTTCGATATCACTGCCATATAGACCGATCTCACGATTTAAGGTATTGGTCCCATAAAAGGCGTATTTATTGCCCGATGTCGCCGAAAATTAAATAGCGGTTGGTTTTAGGCCCCTGGATACCTTTCTGCAATTTGGTCCAGGATCGGTCCAGGTTTGGTTATAGTTGCCATATAGACCGATCTATTAATTTATGATCTTGGTCTCATAAAAGGCGCATTGATTGCTCTGAGTTCGCTTAAATTTGGAACATTGAGTTGTGTTAGGCCCTTCGACATCCCCCTTCAATTTGGCCCAAATCGGTCTAGATTTGGATATAGCTGCCATATACACCGATCTCTCAATTTATTATCTTGGTCTCATAAAAGACGCATTTATTGTCCGATTTCGCCGAAATTTGGACAGTGAGTTGTGTAAGACCTTTCAACTTCCCTCTTCAATTTGGCTCTAATAGGTCAAGATTAGGATATAGCTGCCATATAGACCGATCTCTCGATTTAAGATCTTTTTAGGCTCTTTGACATCCCTCTTTAATGTGGCCCAGATTTGTTCAGAATTGGATATGGCTGCCTTATAGACCGATCTTTCAATTTGAGGTCTTAGTTCCATAACAGGCGCATTTATTGTTCGATGTCACCGAAATTTGGGACAGTGAGTTGTGTTTAGGCCTTCAACATCCGTCTTCAATTTGGCCCAGATCAGTTCAGATTTGGATATAGCTGCCATATAGACCGATCCGCGATTTAAGGTTCGGGGCCCATAAAAGGAGCAATTATTGTCCGATGTAGCCGAAATTTGGGATAGTGAGTTGTGTTAGACCCCTCGATATACTTCTGAAATATGGCACAGATCGGTCCAGATTTGGATATAGCTGCCATATAGACCGATCTATCGATTTAAGGTTTTAAGCCCATAAAAGGAGCAATTATTGTCCGATGTAGCCGAAATTTGGGACAGTGAGTTACGTTAGGTCCTTCGACATTCTTCTTCAAGTTGGCCCAAATCGGTCCAGATTTGGATATAGCTGCCGTATAGACCGATCTCTCGATTTAAGGTTCTGAGCCCATAAAAGGAGCAATTATTGTCCGATGTAGCCGAAATTTGGGATAGTGAGTTGTGTTGGGCCCTTCGACATCCCCTTCAATTTGGCCGAGATCGGTCCAGATTTGGATATAGCTGCCATATAGACCTATCTCTCGATTTAAGGTTCTAGGCCCATAGGAGGGGCATTTATTGTCAGATTTTACCAAAATTTGGGGCAGAGAGATGTATTAAGCCTTTCGACATTTTTCTTCAAGTTGGCCCAAATCGGTCCAGATTTGGATATAGCTGCCATATAGACCGATCTCTCGATTTAAGGTTTTAAGCCCATAAAAGGAGCAATTATTGTCCGATGTAACCGAAATATGGGACAGTGAGTTGTGTTAGGTCCTTCGACATTCTTCTTCAAGTTGGCCCAAATCGGTCCAGATTTGGATATAGCTGCCGTATAGACCGGTCTCTCGATTTAAGGTTCTGAGCCCATAAAAGGAGCAATTATTGTCCGATGTAGCCGAAATTTGGGATAGTGAGTTGTGTTGGGCCCTTCGACATCCCCCTTCAATTTGGCCGAGATCGGTTCAGATTTGGATATAGCTGCCATATAGACCTATCTCTCGATTTAAGGTTCTAGGCCCATAGGAGGGGCATTTATTGTCAGATTTTACCAAAATTTGGGGCAGAGAGATGTATTAAGCCCTTCGACATTCTTCTTCAAGTTGGCCTAAATCAGTCCAGATTTGGATATAGCTGCCATATGGACCGATCTCTCGTTCTGGGCCCATAAAAGAAGCAGTTATTGTCCTATGTAGCCAAAATTTGGGACAGTGAGTTGTGTTAGACCCCTCGATATACTTCTGAAATATGGCACAGATCGGTCCAGATTTGGATATAGCTGCCATATGGACCGATCTCTCGATTTAAGGTTTTAAGCTCATAAAATGCGCATTTATTGTCCGATGTAGCCGAAATTTGGGACAGTGGGATAAGTTAGATCCTTCGACATTCTTCTTCAAATTGGCCCAAATCGGTCCAGACTTCGATATATCTGCCATATAGACCGATCTCTCAATTTAAGGTCTTAATCCCATAAAAGGCGCACTTATTGTCCGATGTCGCCGAAATTTGGCACAGTGAGTTGTGTTAGGCCCTTCGACATCCCTCTTCAATTTGGCCCAGATCAGTTCAGATTTGGATATAGCTGCCATATAGATCGATCTCTCGATTTAGAGTCATGGCCCCATAAAAGACGCATTTATAATCCGATTTCGCTGAAATTTGACACAGTGACTTATGTTGGGCTTTTTCACATCCGTGTCGTATATGGTCCAAATCGGACCATATTTCGATATAGCTGCTATGGGGGTATAGATTGGGCATTATACATCGGATTATGACGGAAGTTGGTTTACATATATACCAAAGGTGGTGGGTATCTAAAGTTCAGTTTGGCTTAACGTGACGCTTTTTTACTTGTTGTTGTTAGCATGCTTACATTAATGGTACGAGATTGGCATATCGATCAAAAATATGTATCTACATATATAGGATCTTAGGTCAATATTTTGAGTGATTACAAACGAATTGACAAAGATAATGTAGCTATGTTGGAGGTATAATTTGACTCACAGCAAAATTCCCACATTTGACGATTTGGTGACTTCCATTCAATGGAGAGATGGGTTGAAAGTATCCCCCCCTCGCCCTTTAAACTATGGGATTATGTTAATGGGCAGGTTGTTAAACGATTTTATAACATTTTATGTATTCTCATCAATATTCTATTACCGGGTAATAAACATTTTATTGAGCAGATTTGCACTTAAGTCTATTATTGATTATGTTTTTCTAGAGAATGAGTGGTAAACTTTGCTCATATATTAAATTAAAAAATTTCCATAGAAACTTTATGGGAGTGATTGAACAGGAGGGGCCTCCCTCTTGTGTGACAAATGTCAGCTTTCTTAACGTTTAATGTTCATCATTGTTGCATTGATGTTTCTCTTGTGACATTTTTATGGCCTTACTGTAAGGCGAGTAGTTTTTTGTTCTACTCTTTGTGTTCAAACAACAATTAGCAAGAAACAACAGATATTGTGGGCCAAATGGGCCCCTTTATGACAAGGCACGTAATATTTTTATTCCATTTCCATTGATGCTGATAATCCATATCATTTGCTGAGAGCATATAATGGTGTTGAAGATGAGCATGATAATCTACATTTCAACAAAAGTCCAACCAACTACTACGAAGTGTATCTTCGTGTGAGGTATGAATGGGATTTCTTGTGAAAAGATCTCAATTTTTCCAAAAAAGAAAAAAAAAAACTACTCCTCCGTCAACGGTGAAGTGAAATAAAATCGTAAAAGACAAAAAGCCAAAAAAACATCGTAAAATGTATAAAAAGTTTACCTAAAGCTGGAATAATAAAGGCAAATTTTGTTTAAAGTGTTTGGAAGAGAAATATTATTCAGTCAATACAATAGCTGGAGTATGAAACTCATATCGCTGAAATTATAACGAATTGGTTCAATTTTCTACAACTATAAAATTTTAACGAGGTTCCGTTAATTCTCTTTCGAGATGACCTTTATGCTTAAAAATGTTAAGCAATGGAAAAATTTAAGCCTCAGGGAATACACCACAGCCACCAGCTCGATAACAGGGTAGTCCTGGTGGTCTACATTGAGAACCCAAGGATTGAGATCTGTTTTAGACTGCCTGATCATAATACGGCCTTGCAGGCGGAGATCCTGGCGATCACGGAATACCTGAGGTGGCGCTCACGCGAGGACGTCGAGTGTGATATTTATGGACAGTAAAATTGTCATAAGGGCAACAACAACGAGGACGGTAAGGTCAAGAACAGTGTTGCAGTCCTCTGGCCTGCGCCGCCAAATCGTGTGCCCTTTCGTTTCCCCTTATTCCGCTATGGTCCGGCACCTGAACGATGCGGATTGTGGCATTCTCTGAGAAGAAGATAAACGCCTTCTCTGAGGAAGCCGCAATCCGCATCGTTCGGTTGCCGGGCCAAAGCGGAGTTAGGGAAAACGAAAGGGCACACGATTTGGCGGTGAAGGCCAGAGGACTGCCATCGATAAACTTGGTTAACCGGAAGCCTTTCGGGTCGACGCAGCTTGAGATAAGGGCGTGGGCGACAAACGCCCATGTAACACTGTGGAACAGCGAAAAAGTCAATAGGACGGCGAAAATCCTATGGGGCGATCCAGGTCGTGAGAAGACGAGGCTATTACCGAAAGAAAGCAAGAAGGAGGTCAGTAAAGCTTTTGGTATCATAATGGAACACATAGGACTACGAGCTCACTTATGCAAAATCGGTGCGACAAGTGATAGCATGTGGGGAAGATGATGAGACATTGGAGCATATCCTCTGTCATTTTCCGGCATCCGAGACTAAAAGACACCTGCACTTAGGTGGGGCCACAATACCAGACATGAACCAACTTAGGGGAGTGGTGTGAAAAATAATTAAAGATTTTGTAAGTAGCACGGAATTTCTAACTTAAATTTTTATACCCTCCACCATAGGATGGGGGTATACGAATTTCGTCATTCTGTTTGTAACACCTCGAAATATGAGTCTGAGACCCTATGTGATGTATATATATTCTTGATCGTCATGTCAATTTAAGTCGATTTAACCATGTCCGTCCGTCTGTCCGTCCGAAATTTTGCACAAATCATTTTTTTTTCAAGTGTAGGTCGGTTGGGATTGTAAATGGGCCAGATCGGTCCAAGTTTTGATATAGCTGCCATATAAACCGATCTTGCGTCTTGACTTCTTGATCCTGTAGAGGGCGCAATTCTCATCCGATTTGGTGAAATTTTGCACCTGGTGTTTTGGGATCACTTCCAACAACTGTGATAAGTATGATTGAAATCTGTTCATAACCTAGTATAGCTGTCATATAAACCGTTCTTGGATCTTGACTTCTTGAGCCTCTAGAGGGCGCAATTCTGATACGATTTGACTAAAATTTGCCATGAGGTGTTTTGTTATGACTTCCAACAATTGTGTTAAGTGTGGTCCAAATCAGTCCATGTTTTCATATAGCTGCCATATAAACCGATCTTGGGTCTTGACTTCTTGAGCCTCTAGAGGGCGCAATTCTCGGCCGATTTTACTGAAATTTTGCACGTAGTGTTTTGGTATCACTTCCAACAACTGTGATAAGTATGATTGAAATCTGTTCATAACCTAGTATAGCTGTCATATAAACCGTTCTTGGATCTTGACTTCTTGATCCTCTAGAGGGCGCAATTCAGATACGATTTGACTAAAATTTGCCATGAGGTGTTTTGTTATGACTTCCAACAATTGTGTTAAGTACGGTTCAAATCGATCTATGATTTGACATAGCTGCCATCTACACCGATCTTGGGTCTAGATTTCTAGAGCCTTCAGAGGGCGCAATTCATATTCAATTTGACTGAACATTTGCACATAGTGTTTTGGAACCACATTCATCAATCGTGCAAAGTATGATTGAAATCGGTTCATAACCTAGTATGGCTGTCATATAAACCGATCTTGGATCTTGACGTCTTGAGCCTCAAGAGGGCGCAATTCTCGTCCGAATTGGCTGAAATTTTGCATGAGGTGTTTAGTTATGACTTCCAATAACTGCGCTAAGTACGGTTCAAATCGGTCTATGATTTAACATAGCTGCCATCTACACCGATCTTGGGTCTTGATTTCTAGAGCCTTCAGAGGGCGCAATTCATATCCGATTTGACTGAAAATTTGCACGTGGTGTTTTGGTATCACTTCCAACAACTGCGCTAAGTACGGTTCAAATCGGTATATGATTTGATATAGCTACCATCTACACCGGTCTGGGATCTTGACTTCTTGAGCCTCTAGAGGGCGCCATTGTCATCCGATTTGGCAAAAATTTTGTACAACGGTTTCTCTCATGACCTTCAACATACGTGTCTAATATGGTCTGAATCGATCCATAGCTTGATACAGCTCCCATATAAACCGATCTGCCGATTTTGCTTGTTGAGCCCTTACAAGGCGCAATTCTTATCCGAATCAACCGAAATATCACACAATGACTTGTACAATGTTCAGCATTCATTAAGGGTCCAAATCGGACTATAACTTGATATAGGTCCAATAGCATAACTGTTCTTATTCAATATACTCTGTTTGTCTAAAATGTGATACCACGCTTAGAACTCGACAAATGCGATCCATTGTGGAGGGTATATAAGATTCGGCCCGGCCGAACTTAGTAGGCTCTTACTTGTTCTTTTTATACCCACCACCGAAGGATGGGGGTATATTCATTTTGTCTTTCCGTTTGCAAAACATCGAAATATCCATTTCCGACCGAATAAAGCATATATATTTTTGATCAGATATAGCTCCCATATAGACCGATCCGCCGATTTAGGTTTCGTCTGTCCGTCTGTCTGTTGAAATCAAGCTACAGTCTTTAAAAATAGAGATATTGAGCTGAAACTTTATACAGATTTTTTTTGTCCATAAGCAGGTTAAGTTCGAAGATGGGCTATATCGGACTATATCTTGATATAGCCCCCATATAGACCGATCCGCCGATTTAGGGTCTTAGGCCCATAAAAGCCACATTTATTATCCGATTTTGCTGAAATTTGCGACAGTGAATTGTGTTGTGGCCCTTCTACATCCTTCTTGTATTTGGTCCAGATCGGTCCAGATTTGGATATAGCTGTCATATGGACCGATCTCTCGATTTAAGGTCTTGGGCCCATAAAAGGCGCATTTTATGTCCGATTTTGCCGAAATTTGGGACGGTGAGTTTTGTAGGGACCTTCGACATCCTTCTTCAATTTGGCCCAGATCAGTCCAGATTTGGATAAAGCTGCCGTATAGACCGATCATTCGATTTAAGGTTTTGGGCCCATAAAAGGCGCATTTTATATCCGATTTTGCTGAAATTTTGGAGAGTGAGTTTTGCAAGGCCCTTCGACATTTTTCTGCAATTTGGCCTAGATCGGTCCAGATTTGGATATAACTGACATATAGACCGATCTTCCGATTTAAGGTTTTGGGCCCATAAAAGGCGCATTTTATGTCCGATTTGGACGAAATTTAGGACAGTGCGTTTTGTTAGGCCCTTCGACATCCCTCTTTAATTTGAACCAGATCGGTCCAGATTTGGATATAGCTGCCATATTGACCGATCTCTCGATTTGAGGTTTTGGGCCCATAAAAGGAGCATTTATTGTCCGATTTTGCAGAAAGTTGGTACAGTGAGTTAAATTAAGCCCCTCGACATCCTTCTTCAATTTGGAGTAGATCGGTCCAGATTTGGATATAGCTGCCATATAGACCGATCTCTCGATTTAAGGTGTTGGGCCCATAAAAGGCGCATTTATTGACCAATTTTGCAGAAATTTGGGACCGTGAGTTTTGTTATGCCCTTCGACATCCTTCTTTAATTTGGCTCAGATCGGTTCAGATTTGGCAGTAGCTGCCATATAGACCGATCTCTCGATTTAAGGTTTTGGGCCCATAAAAGGCGCATTTATTGACCAATTTTGCAGAAATTTGGGACCGTGAGTTTTGTTATGCCCTTCGACATTCTTCTTCAATTTGGCTTAGATCGGCCCAGATTTGGATATAGCTGCCATATAGACCGGTCTTCCGATTTAAGGTTTTAAGCCCATAGAAGGTGCATTTGTTGTCCAATTTCGCCAAAATTTGAAACAGCTAGTTGTACTAGACCCTTCGACACCCTTCTTCAATTTGGCTCAGATCAGTCCAGATTTAGATATAGCTGCCATATAGACCGATCTCTCGATTTAAGGTTTTGGGCCCATAAAAGGCGCACTTTTCGTCCGATTTCGCCAAAGTTTTTAACAGCGAGTTGTGTTAGGTCTTTCGACATCTTTCTGCAATTTGGCCTAGATCGGTTCAGATTTGGTATAGCTACCATACAGACCGATCTTCCGATTTAAAGTTTTGTGACCATAAAAGGCGCATTTTTTGTCCGATTTTGCTGAAATTTGGGAGAGTGAGTTTTGCAAGATCGGTCCAGATTTGGATATAGCTGCCACATAGACCGATCTCTCGATTTAAGGTTTTGGGCCCATAAATGTGCATTTATTGTCCAATTTCGGCAAAATTTGGGACAGTGCGTTTTGTTAGGCTCTCCGACATCTTTCTGTAATTTGGCCTAGATCGGTTCCGATTTGGATATAGCTGCCATATAGACCGATCTTTCGATATAAGGTTTTGGGATCAGATCGGTCCAGATTTGGCAATAGCTGCCATATAGACCGATCCGCCGATTTAAGGTTTTGGGGCTTTAAAAAGCACATTTTTTGTCCGATTTTGCAGAAATTTGGGACCGTGAGTTTTGTTATGCCCTTCGACATCCTTCTTTAATTTGGCCCAGATCGGTCCAGATTTGGATATAGCTGTTATATTGACCGATCTCTCTATTTAAGGTTTTGGGCCCATAAAAGGAGCATTTATTGTCCGATTTCGCCGAAATTTGGGACAGTGAGTTTTGTTAGGCCCTTCGACATCCTTCTTTAATTTGGCCTTGATGGGTCCAGATTTGGATATAGGTGTTATATAGACCGGTTTCTCGATTTAAGGTCTTGGGCCCATAAAAGACGCATTTTAAATCCGATTTTGCCGAAATTTGGGACCGTGAGTTGTGTAAAGCCCTTTGACATTTTTCTGAAACTTGGCCCAAATCGGTTCAGATTTGGATATAGCTGTCATATAGACCGATCTCTCGATTTATGGTTTTGAGCCCATAAAAGGCGCATTTTATTTCCGATTTTGCCGAAATTTGGCACAGTGAGTTTTGTTAGACCCTTCGACACCCTTCTTCAATTTGGCTTAGATCGGTCCAGATTTGGATATAGCTGTTATATAGACCGATCTCTCGATTTAACGTCTTGTGCCCATAAAATACCCATTTATAGTCCGATTTCGCCGAAATTCATTGCGGATGACAGTAATCACTGTCATTCGTACTCATTCGATCATAGGCCAAGATCTTCGAGAGATTGAGGACAAAAGGCAGGTTATGGACGATGCACTCTGCGTGGATTTGCTGGCCATTTCTAAGGGGGTTCGAATGAAGCGAGTAAATTTTAATGCACGGAAGTCTCAGTGCTGCTTGTTGTCACACAAAAGATTCGCTGAGCCATTACGACCATTTTTGGCTATCAACGGTGTAGATGTTGAGCAATCAGAAGCTATTGATGTTCTGGGATGTCCGTTGGGCTAAACATGTATTCGAAGTCTCCAAAGAAGCATTCAAGTGTTTTGGGCTTCCTTAAACGGTGTAAGAATTACTTCACTACGTCTG
Source organism: Stomoxys calcitrans (assembly GCF_963082655.1). Lineage (NCBI taxonomy): Eukaryota > Metazoa > Arthropoda > Insecta > Diptera > Muscidae > Stomoxys > Stomoxys calcitrans. The sequence goes on along the minus strand of NC_081552.1, from coordinate 223,439,674 downwards.
ATCTTCTTAACATCTACACCACTTTCATAAGGCCGAAAATGGAGTACAACTCACATGTATGGGCTGGAGCTTCAAAATCATCCCTGAGCTACTGGACCGTGTACAGAGGAAAGCGTTGACGTTGATTGGGGACAGTGGGATATCCAACTCTATTGCCTCCCTTGAACATCGTCGCAATGTGGGTTGTTTGGCGCTATTCTATCGGTACTTTCATGGTGTGTGTGTTCGTCTGATATTCGTCTTCCTATTCCTGATGTAAGGATGTATGTGAGGGATACTAGACATTCCGGGAACTCACACCCGTTTGTAATTGATTGGCCAGTGGACCGCACAATGCATTAGAGAGAGAGAGAGAGAGAAAGAATTCTTATTTCGCCCGAACCTTTCGTATACGGAATCGACTCCGGCTAATGTTTTTCCCCACCCACTTTGACATCCAAAGATTTAAGACAAATGTCAAAAAAACACTACATCCTTTTCCCCCTCCAATTCCTAATTACCTCTCGCCAACGCAATGCACTGCATTCATAGGGGACATCCCCTGCGTGTTGGCTGACAGAAAAACAAATCGGACCCTATTTCGATATAGCTGCTATCGGGGGCATAAATTATGGATATCCATAGTACGGCCCGACCGAACTTAACGCCTTTTAACTTGTTCCATGCAGGTTTTTCTACCGTGGTGTTCTAGCATCATGCTTTTGCCACGAATAAAAAGGAAGGGCGGACTTGTAAATACGATTGGAAGCAGCATGGACTCTAGAGTATGTCTGAATCTCTATGGCATCAGTGTATAACTGCTCCACCTTTTGGAGGCTATAACGTTTGAACAAAAATATCCATCAAAATGTTGAAAACTGATTTCTGCTACCATAGAATCTTAAATGCCATGACAAATTATAAAAGAGAATCAATGTTATGACTTTTCTTTAATTTTTTTAACTACCGATTAAAAATTTCTCTTTTCCCAAAAACTTAAGATTCTGTTTTTAAATCTCTTTGACAATTTTTTTGTTTACACTAATAAACAATTGCCAAAGAAAAGAAATAAGAAGTATTTCCTTGATATAAAAAAAAACAGTTAAAACAGAAAAGATCCTCTTTCACAAAACGGTAGCTTACATTTGGAAGTTTTGAAAATCTCACATGATCATAAAACTAAAGCCTCTCAAAAAACAAGCCATCAAAGTGTATGGAGTTCCAAAAGAAAGAAACACAACATTCACCAGAAATGTAGAAACGTCCCCCTACTAAAACATGAAACATAAAAATTTTTAATGGCCCCTTTAACAATGAGAGAAACAGAACAGGGTAGACCATAAACTTGGACAACGGCATAATAAGGCATGTTTTTATGGACGTATTTTAATAAATGTTGACAAATTATAAACTTAACAAAAAAAAAAAAAAAAACAAAATGACACAATTCTGTCTTTTAAGCTCTCCCGTCCGTCCATCCATGCTGTTGTTTATTTTTTTTTTTCATTTTTGTTGGTAAGCCTTTAAGCCACAAAACAGTGGTCGTAAAAAAAAATAGTTAAACACCAAACCTGACCATTGCCACCCCACCAACATCGACTGGTTGCAAGGGCCAATAAAAATGAACGATTTCTCCTCTCTTTCGTTTTAGGCTGGAATGGATTTGTACAACAGAAAGCTGCATCCATTTGACCAATTGATGGACTAACCAACTGGTGGCACTAATGGACTAACCAACTGGCCATAATGTATTTCACCCAATCCAAGCGCTTGGTGGTCCCAAGGTAAAGACTGCAACTATTTTTTATTATTCCTAGTTTATTATAATTTTTTTATTGGTAGTATTGGCGAAGGCAAACTCCTGGGATGTGCTTTATGTGTTTTTGTTGGTTTCCAGTCATTTTAAAAAAGGTCATCCTCGTTTTCAGTGGTTTCTTATTATTTTATGTCAAAACCCATAAACAAAATGTACAAATATTCATTGCAAACTTGACTTGGATACCTGGCCACTGTTTTCAAAAATAATTCAATTTGATCCATTTCTAAAGGGTGATTTTTTAGCTATTATCTTTATGGCAATACTGGTTTTAACAGCTCATGCACGTTTCGTGTTTTGTTTCAATGTCAAGCATTTTCAATTTGGTCTATAATTTAACAAACCGACAAAGCTTGCAAATTACTGAGTTTTTTTATAAAGTTCAACGCGCGACGAATTTTCCCTTTTTGGCTCAATGGGTTCGTAAATAAGCAGTATTAACGATTTTGGAGTAAAGATCAGCCTGTAACATTGCCAAAGCTACCAAATGCATTCAGAAAAAGTCACCGTTTGGTGCGGTTTATAGGCTGGTGGCATCATTGGACCGTACTTCTTCAAAGATGATGCGAACCGTAAAGTCACTGTGAGTGGTGGGCGCTATCGTGAGACGTTAGGTTAGGTTGAATGGCACGCTCACCAAAGGTGAGTTCAGTCGGAGGCCACCTTGGCCCATTGTGGTACCCACAGAGAGAGAAAGGAAGGAAAAAGGAAAATGTGAGACCTCGTACGAATAAAAAAAAAAAAAAACAAGTAAAAAGGCGTTAAGTTCGGTCGGGCCGAACTTTGAATACCCACCACCTCGGGTATATATGTAAACCCCATAGCAGCTATATCGAAATATGTTCCGATTTGGAACAAATGTGGATCTGAGCCAAATTGAAGAAGAATGTCGAAGGGTCCGCTGTCCCAAATTTCGGCGCCATCGGACAATAAATGCGCCTTCCTATGGCCCCAAAACTTTAAATCGAGAGATCGGTCTATATGGCAGCTATATTCAAGTCTGTGAGTTGAATTCTTCAATTTGGCCTAGATCGGTCCAGATTTGAATATAGCTGCCATATAGACCGATCTCTCGATTTAAGGTCTTGAACTTATAAAAGCCGCATTTAATATCCAATTTTGTTGAAATTTGGGACAGTGAGTTTTATTAGGCCCCTTGACATCTTTTTGTAATTTGACCCAGATCGGTCCAGATTTGGATATAGCTGCCTTGTAGACCGATTTCTTGATTTAAAGTTTTGAGCCCATAAAAGGCGCATTTATAGCTGCCATATAGACCGATCTCTCGATTTATGGTCTTGAGCTCAAAATAGGCGCATTTAATATCCAATTTTGTTGAAATTCAGGATAGTGAGTTTTGTTAGGCCCCTTGACATCTTTTTGTAATTTGGCCCAGATCGGTCCAGATTTGGATATAGCTGCCATATAGAGGTTTTGGGACCATAAAAGGCGCATTTATTGTCCGATGTCGCCGAAATTTGGGACAGTGAGTTGTGTTAAGCCCTTTGAAATTTTTCTGAATCTTGGCCCAAATCGGTCCAGATTTGGGTATAGCTGCCACATAGACCGATCTCCCGATTTAAGGTCTTGCGCCCATAAAAGGCGCATTTATTGCCCAATGTCGCCGATATTTGGGACTGTGAGTTGTGTTAGGCCCTTCGGCATCCTTCATTAATTTGGACCGGATCGGTTCAGATTTGGTTATAACTGCCATATAGACCGATCCTCCGATTTAGGGTCTTGCGCCCATAAAAGGCGCATTTATTGCCCGATGTCGCCGATATTTGGGACTGTGAGTTGTGTTAGGCCCTTCGGCATCATTCATTAATTTGGACCGGATCGGTTCAGATTTGGTTATAGCTGCCATATAGACCGATCCTCCGATTTAGGGTCTTAGGCCTATAAAAGCCACATTTATTATCCGATTTTGCTGAAATTTGAAACGGAGGGTTATCTTAAACCTCCTGATATCTGGTCTAAATATGGATCAAATCGGACTTTATTAAGGTATAGCTGCCATATAGACCGATCTCCTGATTAAGGATCTGAAGCCCATAGAAGCTTTAGTTTTTAACCAATTTCGGTGAAATTTGAAACAGAGGGTTATCTGAGGCCTCCAGATATCGGACCTAAATATGGATCAAATCGGACTATATTTAGGTATAGCTGTCATATAGACCGATCTCCCGATAAAGGGTCTGAAGCCTATAAAAGCTTTATTTTTCAACAGATTTCGTTGAAATTTTAAACATTGAGTAGTTTTGAGCCTCCTAATATAGGCCACAGATGTGATTCAGATCGGACTAGATTTAGATATAGCTGCACTATATACCGATTTGCCGATAAAGTGTCTAAAGCCCATAAACGCTCTATTTATTACCCGATTTCGCTGAAATTTAAAACAGTTGTTAATTTTAGGTCTCCCGACATCCGTCCCAAATATGGTTTGGATCGGACTATATTTAGATATAGCTGCCATACAGACCGATATCCCGACAAAGGGTCTGAAGCTCGTTACTGGACCACAAAAGCTTTATTTTTTATCCGATTTCGCTGAAATTTGAAGCAGTTTTAAGCCACCCGCTATCCGACCCAAATATGGTAAAAATCGGACCATATTTAGATATAGCTGTCATATAGACCGATGTGCCGATGTAGGGTCTGAATCTCATAAAAGCTTTATTTATTACCCGATTTTGTTGAAATTTTAAATGCATAATTCAACAGTGACTTATATGTATATTAGCCCACTCAATATCCGTGTCGAATTTGGGTGCATAAGTTATCCAATTTTCACCGGATTGCGCCGAAAGGGGGTTTACATATATACCCGAGGTGGTGGGTATCCAAAGTTCGGGCAGGCCTAACTTAACGCCTTTTTACTATTCCTTTGTATCTCATAGTATTTCTCATAGTTTTCTGGGGGCGGGTTACACCCCAACCGCATGGGTTTTGAAGGATTGCACATGTTTCCCTCGTTGTGGCGAGCCGCTTGCTTCAAGATCCGACGCTCACCTCCAGCCGCCCCTAACCTGGGAACAGACGCTGATGTTGGCCATTGGTTATTTGAAGGTGCCAATAACTCGCCTTCTCATTTCGAGTATCATTGGCACTCAGTATTTAATTAAGAGCCAGTGCCACCTGACTCCTCACTGAGACTCTCCTCTCGATATAGCTGCCATATAAAGCGATATTCCGATTTGACTTCTTGAAATTTGGCATGTGGTGTTGTGTTACGACTTCCAACAACTTCGTCAAGCACAGTCCATATTGGTCTATAACCTGATATAGCTTCCATATAATCCCATCTCCCGATTTGACTTCTTGAACCCCTGGAAGCTGCAATTTTTGCCCGATTTGGATGAAATTTAGCATATAACTGTTCGGTTATGATTTTCAACAACTGTGTCAAGTACGGCCCAATTCAGTCTACAACCAATCTCCCGATTTGACTTCATGAGCCCTTACAAGCTGCAATTTTTGTCCGATTTGGCCGGAACTATCATGTGATGTTCCGTTATGACTTTCAACAACTGTGTTAAGTACCGTGCAAATCGGTCTATAACCTGATATAGCTCCCATATAAACCGATCTCCCGATTTGACTTCTTGAGCCTATACAAGCCGCAATTTTTGTTCGATTGGTCTGAAATTTTGCATGCGGTGTTGTGTTACAACTTCCAACAACTGTGCCAAATACGGTCCGAATCAGTCTATGACCGGATATAGCTTCCATGTAAACCGGTCTCTCCATCTTCCTTGTACGGTTCGTATCCATGATGGTGGGTTCCCAAGATTCAGCCCGGCCCCGAACTTAGCACGCTTTTACTTGTTTTTATGGTTTTATGCCATTTTATCCTTCTATCGACTTTTGCATTTTTTTTCAATTTTTTTTTCCTGGCATGCATTACATGCATCATAACCTGTTGAATGTCAACTGCTATTGAGAGCGATGATATATGGCTCCAGATGCATTAAAGCCATAACACATTATCAGTGGGTGTTAACGAAGGGGCAGCTGCAGCTCGAAGGCAGTACCAAATTAAAGTGCCAAAGCAACACCATGGCCACTGTTTGACTGTTGTTGTTGTTGTTGTTTTTTTTTCGTCTGATTTGTTTGTTGTCTCCCCCGGGGGAGCGGTTGCAATGAAACTGATTTAACCCATGATTGTGGTAGTGAGATGGCATTGTTGCTGCCATGGTGTTTGTTGTTGTTGTTGTTGTTGTAGTTGCATAAAGGCAATTAACATCAGAATGCAATTAATGGCGTATAATGAAATTAATATGGTTAAAATATATGGCCCATATTTAATGATCTAAAGTGGGCGTAAAAAGGCAGAGAATTGGCTACCAAAGCACTCGAGCCGACTCAACCAGCCCGATGGCTAGCTAGCCAGACAGTCACAGTGAGATAGGCAAGTGATATGCATGCCTGCCTGCCTGCATGTAGCAGGAAGGCAGAGCTCAGATCTTCCCACTTGAGAAAGTGGGGGAAAAATAACACCTCACCGACTTAATGGAATATGTGACACCAAGTCTGGGCTACTAAATAACAAAAAGCCATACCAAGCTACCAACAAATAACACTAATAACGCTCGTTATACTAAGTGTCATGTTAAGGCCAATACAAAACGCAAGCCAACCAAAAATAAACTAAGAAAAAAAAACACACATTATCGCATTTATTTAAATTATTCTTTACACCCAATCAGAATTTTACAAAGACGAATAAAAAAATTAAAAAAAAAAGAAACAACCTTAAAGCAAACTCGCTGCGATAAGATTTCATTTCATTTCAACTTGCAGCTCATATCGCTATTATTACCATATTTTCCTGCTTAGTTGGTCTTTAAAAAGGCTTCTATAACAAAAGCCGCCCTTTTTACTCCGCCAACTGGAGATAAAAAAAGAAGCTGATATTATGGAGAAGACGAAGAAAATTTAAGAAAACAAGTAAGAGCGTGCTAAGTTCGGCCGGGACGAATCTTATATACCCTCCATCATGGATCACATTTGTCGAGTTCTATGCGCAGCATGTCTTTTTTGGGCAAACTGTTAGGCTATTGGGGCTATATAAAGTTATAGTCCGATTGGGACCATAAATGAATGCTGAACATTGTAGAAGTCATTGTGTGATATTTCAGTTCATTCGGATAAGAATTGCGCCTTGTAGGGGCTCACGAAGCAAAATCGGGAGATAGGTTTATATGGGAGCTGTATCAAGCTATTAATCGATTTCAGACCATATTAGAGACGTATGTTGAAGGTCATGAGAGAAGCTGTTTTACAAAATTTTTGCCAAATCGGATGACAATTGCACCCTCTAGAGGCTCAAGAAGTCAAGACCCAAGATCGGTTTATAAGGCAGCTAAATCAAAAAATAGACCGATTTGAACCATACTTAGAGCAGTTGTTGAAAGTGATACCAAAACACCAAATGCCAAATTTCAGCCAAATTGGATGACAATTGCGCCCTCTAGAGGCTGAAAAACTCAAGACCCAAGATCGGTTTATATGGCAGCTATATCAAAACATAGACCGATTTGAACCATACTAAGCGCAGTTGTTGGAAGCGATACTAAAACAAGACGTGCCAAATTTCAGTCAAATCGGATGAGAATTGCGCCCTCTAGAGGCTGAAGAAGTCAAGACCCAAGACCGGTTTATATGACAGCTATATCAAAACATGGACCGATTTAAACCATGCTCACAGCAGTTTTTGGAAGTGATGCCACAACACCATGTCCAAAATTTCAGTCAAATCGGATAAGAATTGCGCCCTCTAGAGGCTCAAGAAGTCAAGACCCAAGATCGGTTTATATGGCAGCTATATCAAAACATAGACCGACTGGAACCATACTTAGCGCAGTTGTTTGAAATGATACCAAAACACTACGTGCCAAATTTCAGTCAAATCGGATGAGAATTGCGCCCTCTAGAGGCTGAAGAAGTCAATACCCAAGATCGGTTTAAATGGCAAAAATGCAGATGCAAATTTCGCCCATGAACATTCCACTAAGGAACAGGGGCAAACTTCTCACATATCAATGAGTGCAGTCCGATTCAAGTTTTAAGCTCATTGATAAGGGGCCTCCTTTTTATAGCCGAGTCCGAAAGTCTATAAAGTCGAAAAAAGTTTTACATGGCATAGTACCTCACAAATTTTGCCAGTATTAATAGGGGAAAACCACCGTTGACAATTTTTTCTGATGGTATCGCCAGGATTTGAACCCAGGCGTTCAGCGTCATAGGCGGACATGCTAACCTCTGCGCTACGGTGGTTTATATGGCAGCTAAATCAAAACATAGACCGATTTGAACCATACTTAGAGCAGTTGTTGGATGTGATGCCAGAACACCATGTCCAAAATTTCAGTCAAATCGGATGAGAATTGCGCCCTCTAGAGGCTGAAGGAGTCAAGACCCAAGATCGGTTTATAAGGCAGCTATATCAAAACATAGACCGACTAGAACCATACTTAGCGCAGTTGTTGGAAGTGATGCCACAACACCATGTCCAAAATTTCAGTCAAATCGGATGAGAATTGCGCCCTCTAGAGGCTGAAGGAGTCAAGACCCAAGATCGGTTTATAAGGCAGCTAAATCAAAACATAGACCGATTTGAACCATACTTAGAGCAGTTGTTGGATGTGATGCCAGAACACCATGTCCAAAATTTCAGTCAAATCGGATGAGAATTGCGCCCTCTAGAGGCTGAAGTAGTCAAGACCCAAGATCGGTTTATAAGGCAGCTAAATCAAAACATAGACCGATTTGAACCATACTTAGAGCAGTTGTTGGATGTGATGCCAGAACACCATGTCCAAAATTTCAGTCAAATCGGATGAGAATTGCGCCCTCTAGAGGCTGAAGGAGTCAAGACCCAAGATCGGTTTATAAGGCAGCTATATCAAAACATAGACCGACTGGAACCATACTTAGCGCAGTTGTTGGAAGTGATGCCACAACACCATGTCCAAAATTTCAGTCAAATCGGATGAGAATTGCGCCCTCTAGAGGCTGAAGGAGTCAAGACCCAAGATCGGTTTATAAGGCAGCTATATCAAAACATAGACCGACTGGAACCATACTTAGCGCAGTTGTTGGAAGTGATACTAGAACACTGCGTGCCAAATTTCAGTCAAATCGGATGAGAATTGCGCCCTCTAGAGGCTGAAAAAGTCAAGACCCAAGATCGGTTTATATGGCAGCTATATCAAAACATAGACCGACTGGAACCATACTTAGCGCAGTTGTTGAAAGTGATACTAGAACACTGCGTGCGAAATTTCAGTCAAATCGGATAAAAATTGCACCCTCTAAAGGCTGAAGAAGTCAAGACCCAAGATCGGTTTATATGGCAGCTATATGAAAACATAGACCATTTGGAACCATACTCACAGCAGTTGTTGGAAGTGATACTAAAACACCAAGTGCCAAATTTCAGTCAAATCGGATGAGAATTGCGCCCTCTAGAGGCTCAAGAAGTCAAGACCCAAGATCGGTTTATATGGCAGCTATATCAAAACATAGACCGATTTGAACCATACTTAGAGCAGTTGTTGGATGTGATGCCACAACACCATGTCCAAAATTTTAGTCAAATCGGATGAGAATTGCGCCCTCTAGAGGCTAAAGAAGTCAAGACCCATGATCGGTTTATATGGCAGCTATATCAAAACATGGACCGAGTTGGCCTATTTAAAATCCCAACCGACCTACACTTAAATAAAAAGTATTTGTGCAAAATTTCAAGCGGCTAGATTTGTTCCTTCGAAAGTTAGCGTGCTTTCGAAAAACAGACGGACGGACAGACGGACGGACGGACAGACGGAGGGACGGACAGACAGACGGATGGACATGGCTAGATCGACTTAATTTGACATGACGATCAAGTATATATATACTTTATGGGGTCTCAGACGCATATTTCGAGGTGTTACAAACAGAATGACGAAATTAGTCTGCCCCCATCCTATGGTGGAGGGTATAGAAACTCTTAAATATTTCTATAGATTAAATTAACATTTTTGTGGACATTTATGAAGGAAATGCCTCATCCATTGTACACAGCAAAAACACCCATAAAATAGGCGACCAACTAAGAAGAAGTAGCCTTTTTCATGTGTGCATTGTTGGCTTAATTTAAAGAGACGACCCGTTTAGTTTTTTGTGGCCTAAGTATTCAGAGCGGGACTTGGATTTCCAACGAATCGTTTGTGGCTTTTTTTTTTGATTTTTCGAAAAACGAGTTGTAACTGTCACATAACTTTTACTGAAATTTAATTTAGTTTCTGTGTTAATTTCAACACCTTTTCGTTGTTTTTGATATTGACCGACTGAGCGACTGACTTTAAGCGAGCAGTTGGTTAAACTGCTCCCCATAGTCAGTAAAGCTTTTAGTTTTCCATCATTCATTATAATAGGCATTTTGGTTGAATATAAGTGTCACATTTGTTTTCTTGTTTTCTGTTTTTTTTTTTTAATGTTACCAAAATGGTTTTATTTCGAATGGAAGAGAAATTCAAAAGCAATGAATGAATGACGTTTTATGAACAGTGGCCAGTATAGTAGCTGCAATTGCGGTGGGAGAAGGCAAGGGTCAGTAACCTCTTTTTGCAAAGGTGAAATTAACTCTTAGACCCCCGAGCCACGATTAACCACTGAACCAATCCCTGATGCAGATTGATTTATAGGTCCTTTATTTATAATTGGTCATATTCTCTGTCTAGGCGCTCGTAGAAAATATCCTTGGTCTGCTCGTCTTTGTCTTCCGTCGGGGCTTGGGCACAAATAAGGCTAATGTTGAAGAATTCGGCTTTTATGCGGATTGTGGCTAGCCTCTCATCCACCGGAGTAAGCTGGCCCGCCCATGGGAGATTTTAATGCAAAGATAGGGTCCAACAGTCGGAAAGTATAGCCTCCACGAGATAACATCTAGTAATGGATTGAGGCTGATTGATTTCGCCGCGGCAAGACTCCAACATAAAAATATTCACAAAGCCTTATGGCTGTCACCCGATCAAAACACGAGGAATCAAATTGATTGATTGTGATAGATGGAAGGCATTCTTCCAGCCTGTTAGATGTACGATCGATCCGTGGAGCGAATATCGATGCGGATCATTGCCTTGTTGCAGCAAAAGTTCGCACCCGAACATGGCGAGGAAAGTACGATCTGTCAATGCACGGAAGCTGGACATTGAAAAGCTGCAAACACAACAAATAGCAGTGGCATACTCCACTCAACTGATCCAACTGCTTGGCGAAAGCACTCCTTGTTCCGATGATATAATGGCGCAGCGGCAAACTAATGCCTCCTCCATGGAAAATGCCGCGAAATCCATACTTCGGTACCGGAAGCCTCCTTCAAGAAACCCATGGTAAGACCAAGAGTGTCGAGATGCTACTGAAACCAAGAATGCGGCAGCAACCCTGCAATCAGTAGCAACGCGCCAAATGAAGGAGAGGTATCGGGAGAAAAGGAGAGAGGAGAAACGTATATTCCGCAGAAAGAAAAAGGAAATGGAAAGACGTGAGTCTGAGCGAATTGAGATGTACAGGAGTCAGAATGAAGTCCGGAAATTCTACCAAAGAATTGAACATCAAACCGATGGCTTTGGTGCAGGCAAATCCTCCTGCAGAGACAAAAGAGGAAATCTGGTACATGACACAGATAACATGCTGAGGATAAGGAGAGAACATTTTACCCAAGTGCTAGTGTCCGACGTTGGCGGCGAAGAGGATACCGCAGTACCAATTCCTGATGATGGTATCGAATGTTTACCTCCTAGTCAGAATGAGGTCCAAGTAGCAGTGACCCAACTAAAGAACAACAAGGCAGCAGGAGCCGACGGGTTACCCGCTGAACTATTTAAGACCGGAGGCGACACGCTGATAAGGCGTATGCACCAGCTTATCTGCGCAATCTGGCCAGAATAACGCATACCCAATGGTTGAAACCTCAGCATACTATTGGGTTGCCCAAAAAGTAATTGCGGATTTTTTAAAAGCGGGTAAATGCATTTTTAATAAAACTTAGAATGACCTTTAATCAAATGTACTTTTTTTACACTTTTTTTCTAAAGCAAGCTAAAAGTAACAGCTGATAACTGACAGAAGAAAGAATGCAATTACAGAGTCACAAGTCGTTGAAAAAATTTTTCAACGCCGACTATATGAAAAATCCGCAATTACTTTTTGGGCAACCCAATAGTAGTAATATAGTCGGCGTTGACAAATTTTTTCAACGGCTTGTGACTCTGTAATTGTAATTCTTTCTTCTGTCAGTTATCAGCTGTTACTTTTAGTTTGCTTTAGAAAAAAAGTGCGCGAAATTTTGTTTACATTTGTTGGTTTGGCGTCAATTTTAATATGGGTACCACATGCATTGAAAGAAATTCATTTAACAAACCGAATCAACGATAGTGATAAGCACCTTAAACGCAATGAATTTGATCCGTTTTCAAAACGAATCATAACTGGAGATGAAAAATGGATTGTTTGCAACAACGTTAGTCGAAAACGATCATGGTCCAAGCATGGTGAACCAGCTCAAACCACTTCAAAGGCTGATATCCACCAAACGAAGGTTATGCTGTCTGTTTGGTGGGATTGGAAGGGTGTGGTATATTTTGAGCTGCTTCCAAGGAACCAAACGATTAATTCGGATGTTTACTGTCAACAAATTGGACAAATTGAATACAGCCATCAAGGAGAAGCGACCAGAATTGGTCAATCGTAAAGGTGTCACATTCCACCAGGACAACGCTAGACCGCACACATCTTTGGTCACTCGCCAAAAACTGAGTGAGCGTGGCTGGGAACTTTTGATGCATCCACCATATAGCCGTTACCTTGCACCATCAGACTACCATTTATTTCGATCTTTGCAGAACTCCTTAAATGGTAAAACTTTCGGCAATGATGAGGCTAAAAAATCGCACTTGATTCCGTTTTTTGCAGATAAAGGCCAGTAGTTTTATGAGCGTGGAATACTAAATTTGCCAGAAAGATGACAAAAGTTTATCGAAAAAAATGGCAATTATATATTTGATTAAAGTTCATTCTAAGTTTTATTAAAAATGCATTTACTTTCTTTTAAAAAATCCGCAATTACTTTTTAGGCAAGCCAATAAAAGCCTAAAGGAATATAAATGCGTATTTTATGGGGCCAAGACTTTAAATCAAGATATCGGTCTATTTGGCAGCTATATCCAAATCGGGACTGATTTGAACCAAGTTGCAGAAAAATGACGAAGAGCCCAACACAACTCACTGTCGCAAATTTCGGCGAAATCGCACAATAAATGCGCCTTTTATGGCCACACAACCTCAAATCGAGAGATCGGTCTATATGGAAGCTATATCCAAATCTGGACCGATCTAGACCAAATTAAAGAAGAATGTCGAAGGGCCTAACACAACTCACTGTCCCAAATTTCGGCTAAATCGGACAGAAAATGCACCTCTTATGGGCCCAAAACCTTAAATCGAGAGATCGGTCAATATGACAGCTATATCCAAATCTGGACCGATCTGAGTCAAATTGAAGAAGGATGTCGAATGGTCTGACAGAACTCATTGTCCCAAATTTCGGCTAAATCGGACAATAAATGCGCCCCTTATGGGCCCAAAACCTTAAATCGAGAGATCGGTCTATATGGTAGCTATATCCAATTCTGGACCGATCTGTGCCATATTTCAGAAGTATGTCAAGGGGCTTAACTTAACTCACTGTCTCAAGTTTTAGTGACATCGGACAACAAATGCGCCTTTTATGGGCCCAGACTCTTAAATCGAGAGATCGGTCTATATGGCAGCTATGTCCAAATCTGGACCGATCTGTGCCATATTTCTGAAGTATATCGAGGGGTCTAACACAAGTCACTGTCCCAAATTTCGGCTACATCGGACAATAAATGCGCATTTTATTAGCCTAAAACCTTAAATCGAGAGATCGGTCTATATGGCAGCTATATCCAAATCTGGACCGATCTGAGTCAAATTGAAGAAGGATGTCGAATGGTCTGACAGAACTCATTGTCCCAAATTTCGGCTAAATCGGACAATAAATGCGCCCCTTATGGGCCCAGACCCTTAAATCGAGAGATCGGTCCGTATGGCAGCTATATCCAAATCTGGACCGATTTGGGCCAACTTGAAGAAGAATATCGAAGGTCATAATACAACTTACTGTCCCAAATTTCGTCAAAATCGGATGATAAATGCGCATTTTATGAGCCTAAAACCTTAAATCGAGAGATCGGTCTATATGGCAGCAATATCCAAATCTGGACCGATCTACGCCATATTTCAGAAGCATATCGAGGGGTCTAACACAAGTCACTGTCCCAAATTTCGGCTACATCGGACAATAAATGCGCCTCTTATGGGCCCAAAACCTTAAATCGAGAGATCGGTCTATATGGAAGCTATATCCAAATCTGGACCGATCAGGGACAAATTAAAGAAAGCAAAATTGGATAACAAATGTGGCTTTTATGGCCTAAGACCCTTAATGGGCGGATCGGTCTATAAGGCAGCTATATCCAAATCTAGACCAATCTGGGCCAAATTGAAGAAGGATGTTGAAGGGCCTATCACAGCTCGCTGTCCCAAATTTCAGCAAAATCGGATAATAAATGTGCCTTTTATAGGCCTAAGACCCTACATCGGCCTATTGGTCTATATGGGGGCTATATCAAGATATAACCCATCTTCGAACGTAACCTGCTTATGGACAATAAAAGTATATGTGAAAAATTTCACCTCAATATCTCTATTTCAAAAGACTGTAGGGTGATTTCAACAGACAGACGGACGGACACGGCTAAATCTTCATAGATATTTATGCCGATTTTTTGCTGGTGGGTATAAAAAAGTTCGTTTAGACTGTAATCGATACGGATGTTGAATCTTAGCAAAATCGAACAAAAAAAGCGGCTGTAATGGGGATTCGAACTTACATTGGGAGAGCAGGCTATATGGGGGCTATATTAAGAATTAATGCGGAGTTCCAATTATGAACAAAACCAAATCGGTGCAAAGTTTTTAAAAGATGTAGCCTTAGAGCAAAAGATAAACAGATGGACAGAAGGACATGTGAACAAACGGGCGGACTTTAAATGCTAAGGAATGGATCTTTCAATGTGTTTTGAGAACTAGTTAACCCGTTTTAAACTCAAAAAATGCAAATTTTGCCCATGAACATTCCACTAAGGAACTGGAGGCCACCGTAGCGCAGAGGTTAGCATATCCGCCTATGACGCTGAACGCCTGGGTTCGAATCCTGGCGAGACCATTAGAAAAAAAATTTTCTATGGTGGTTTTCCCCTCTGAATGCTGGCAACATTTGTGAGGTACTATGCCATGTAAAACTTCTCTCCAAAGAGGTGTCGCACTGCGGCACGCCATTTGGACTCGGCTATAAAAAGGAGGCCCCTTATCATCGAGCTTAAACTTTAATCGAACTGCACTCATTGATATGTGAGAAGTTTGCCCCTGTTTCCCCGTTGTAAACTCAGATTATGAAAAAGATGGAATATAACTCACATATAGGAGCTCCAAAATCATGCTTGGAGCTGCTTGACCGTGTCCAGAGGCGGAAGTTGGTTTTGATTGGTGATGGTAGGGTAACCAATTCTATTGTTTCCCTTGAACATCGTCGAAATGTGGGTTGTGTGGCGCTGTTATATCGATTCTTCCACGGTGTGTGTTTTTCGGAAATTAGTCTTCTAATTTCCGACTTGAGGTTGTTCGCCAGAAATACAAGATTTTCGAGAAGCGTTCATCGGTTTATAATCGATGGGCCAGTTGATTGGACCATGCACTACCGAGAGAATTCTTTTTTAGCAAGGTCGGTCCGTATGTGGAATCGACTTCCGGCGGATGTTTTTCCCGCTACTTACGACATCCAGAAATTCATAGCAAGTATCAATAAACACAACTCATTCTTTGCCCCCTCCTATCCTTAACTATCCTCCACAACGCGGTGCACGGCATATATAGGGGACATCCCCTGCGTGTTGGTTGATCGAAAAAAAAAAACTTTAAGGGTCATGGGGCCCTATCCATTATTGTTTAGTCCATTAGGTCCTTCCTGAAGTAACCTTTTAACAAATTTTGTTATGCAGACAGACAGATAGGCAGAAGATGTACTAATAAAAGGGAAGAGAAACAAGTTGGGAACCCAACATCATGGATTCTGATAAAAATGTATATAAAATAAATTTAGTTGAGGGGCATAATTTTATTCTACATACTAAACTTCTGTCACACTAGCAAAAATTAAAGCTTCTAGGAACCGAACAACGATGATCGGAAGACCGGGAGCTATATCAGGTTATAGACCAATTTGGACCGTATTTGGCACAGTTGTTGGAAGTTAGAACAGAACACCACATGCAAAATTTCAACCAAATCGGACCACAATTGAGGCTTGTAAGGGCTCAAGATGTGAAATCGGGAGATTGGTTTATATGGGAGCTATATCAGGTTGAAGACTGATATAGACCGTATTGGGCACAGTTGTTGGAAGTCGTAATAGAACACCGCATGCAAAATTTCAGCAAAATCGGATGAAAACTGAAGGTTCCAGGGGCTCAAGAAGTCAAATCGGGAGATCAGTTTATATGGGAGCTATATCAGATTATGGACTGATTTGGACCGTATTTGGCACAATTGTTGGAAGTCGTAACAGAACACCGCATGCAAAATTTCAGCAAAATCGGATGAAAACTAAAGGTTCCAGGGGCTCAAGAAGTGAAATCGAGAGGTGGGTTTATATGGGAGCTATGTCATGTTCTGCACCGATTTGGTCCAAACTTGGCACTCTTGTTGGGAGTCATAACAGAACACTAGATGCAAAATTTCAGCCAAATCGGACAAAAAGGCTCAAGAAGTCAACTCGGGAGATCGGTTTATATGCCAGCTATTGGGTTGCCCAAAAAGTAATTGCGGATTTTTCATATAGTCGGCGTTGAAAAATTTTTTCAACGGCTTGTGACTCTGTAATTGCATTCTTTCTTCTGTCAGTTATCAGCTGTTACTTTTAGCTTGCTTTAGAAGAAAAGTGTAAAAAAAGTATATTTGATTAAAGTTAAAAAGTTAAAAAATGCATTTACTTTATTTTAAAAAAAACCGCAATTACTTTTTGGGCAACCCAATATATCTAAATCTGAACCGATATGGCCCAATTGCAGTCCCCAATGACCTACATCAATGTTGTTGTTGTTGTTGTAACCACATTTTCATATGGCGATCTTCGTCCAGCTCCTGTAGGAGAGCAAGCTCGTTCTGTTCCAAAGGACCGATCGTCGCGGGAACAAAGTGGCCATTGGTTAATTAAAGGCGCCAATAACTCGCCTTGGCATATCGAGCATCATAGGTACTCAGTAGTTGGGCAAGAGCCGGTGCCACCCGACCTCTCACTGAGACTCTCTGTTCGATACCGCTGATTAGCCGCTACTACCGTTGCAGCTACTCCGTATGAAGCACTATCCGCAACATGTGGATGGGCCCGGTACCTCGCAGCTGAACTTCTCGTCCATTTACATCGTGACAGTCGGGCCGCCGCTCCTGCAGCAATATTGTCTTCAGTACCAACAGGATCGCGAAGAACTTCGGCGGAAAGTTTTTGCTTCCATCCACAAGTCTATAAAATTTCCTGAGTCCAAGGAATTTAATGAAAGTTTTCTGCTCAAGTGCTTCCATCCATGTAAACAAAGGGCCCTGGGAAGGGCGGGGTGCCCTCAACCCAGAGATCCCTTTTAGGGAAAACAAAGAAAGTTCTTGCTCCCATTCAGAAGTCTATAAAATTTTCTGAGTCCAAGGAATTCAGTGAAGATTTCTGCTCCATCCGTGTAAACAAAGGGCCCCGGGAAGGGCGAGGTGCCCTCAACCCAGAGATCCCTTTTAGGGAAAACAAAGAAAGTTCTTGCTCCCTTTCAGAAGTCAATAAATTTTCCTGAGTCCAAGGAATTCAATGAAGATTTCTGCTCAAGTGCTTCCATCCAAGTAAACAAAAGGCCCTGGGAAGGGCGGGGTGCTCTCAACCCAGAGATCCCTTTTAGGGATAACAAAGAAACACTCCCGTGGTATATACGAACATGTTATCACCAACATTTTATGCTCATTGAAAATTTCACCAAAAATTGTTCCACTCACAAAATTTCGCTTATTGTTGCCGCAATCTTCTCTTTATAGAAAATTTCGCCAAAGTTACATTTATTTCTTTAAATTCTGTTTTTTTTTTTGGAAACATTTAAACAACGAATGTTAATTCGTTGTAATTTAGACTGTTGGCATTTTTTCTCATTGACTACACCCCGGATGTCACCAATAGCTTCCATAAGCTGAAGTTACAAAACAAAAAACTTCATACATTATCATTGTGTAATAGTGACATGCATAGCCATTCCTCAGAGTAGTACTGACGACAGACAGTATTAGCCCATGGTGTATGACCAACTCCGACTACACCACATCTGATCGGGGACAATTATGTTCGATTTATGATTTTCCTCATTTGCGCAAACATCCGTTCCAACATCGAGTGTGTGTCCACAATGCCGCCGCCGCCGCTGCCATCCTACCAAAGTGTCTAAGCTCTGAGCAATTTTTACAGCTTAAGCTTCATACACATTTCTGCAGAAATGACTTAGATTTGAGCAAAAAACAGAATTCCAATAAAATCAAAATAAAAATGCCACTAAGGAAGCTATCCATCCGATCCGATTTAAACCACAGACAGACAGACAGACAGAAACGCAATCTTTAACACATTGGTGGGGTGGAGTACCCACTCTGCCACCAAAGACCATCATTCCAGCACAACAAACAGTCCTACAGACAACAAAGAGACATGCGAACCCAAAGTCCAATAGTGTTGGCCACTGTCTAGTGGCTTGAACATGGCTGACGGTTGGTGGTGGTTAATTCATAGCTGCCTTTATTGTGTAATTGATCTACGATCTTTGCCATGTGATAAGCAAAAATAGTATTGGCTTAGTTGGCTTTTTGTGGTGCTCCGTTATTGTTTTAGGCTTCCATTGAGTGTCGTGGATTATTATCGCCAATGCTAGGTTTCACATGGTGATACTAGGCGAAAATTGTTCACAGCTACTTGGGTTTTTAGAAGAGTTCGCGATGACATTTCAAACCAACAGAAATTGACAAAAGTTTTAAAAACTTTGAGACCAAACAAAATTTCGATGGAAAAATTTTTCTCCGAGAATGCAATTTCGAAAATTTGTCCCAGAAATTCAAATTTCGAAAATTTTTATATAACAAGTAAAAAGGCATTAAGTTCGGCCGGGCCGAACTTTGAATACCCACCACCTCGGGTATATATGTAAACCGCCTTTCATCAAAATTCGGTGAAAAATTCATAACTTACGTCCCATATCAGTTATATTAAAATATGTTCCGATTTTGGTCCAAATACTAATAAGCACAGTAGATATATCTAAAAATAAACCGATATGAACCATATACGACACGGATGTCGAAAAGCCTAACATAAGACTTTGTCAAATTTCAGTGATATAGGATTATAAATGCGAATTTTATGGGACCAAGAGCCTAACTTAAAGCACTGTCCCAAATTTAAGCGAAATCGGACAATAAATGCCTCTTTTATGAGCCCAAAACCTTAAATCGAGAGATCGGTTCATATGGCAGCTATATCCAAATCTAGACCGATCTGGGCAAATTTGAAGAAGGACGTCGAAGAGCCTAACTAAACTCACTGTCTCAAATTTCAGCGACATCAGCCAATAAATGCGTCTTCTATGGCCCCAAAACTTAAAACCTAGATATTGGTCTATATGGCAGCTATATCCAAATCAGGACCGATCTGTGCGATATTACAAAGTATGTCTAGGGGCTTAATTTAACTCACTGTCCCGAATTTCGGCGACATCGGACAATAAACGAGCATTTTATGGGCCCAAAACCTTAAATCAGGAAATCGTTCTATATGGCAGCTATATCCACATCTGAACCGATCTGGGCAAAATTGAAGACAGATGTCGAAGGGCCTAAGACAACTCACTGTCCCAAATTTCAGCAAAATCGGATAATAAATGTGGCTTTTATGGGCTTAAGACCCTAAATCGGAAGATCGGTCTATATGGCAGCTATATCCAAATCTGTACCGATCTGGGCCTAATTGACGAAGGATGTCGATGGGCCTAACACAATCCACTGTCCCGAATTTCATCAAAATCGAATAATAAATTTGGCTTTTGTGTGCCTAAGACCCGAAATCGGAGGATCGGTCTATATGGCAGCTATATCCAAATCTGAACCGATCTAGGCAAAATTAACAAAGGAAGTCGAAGGGCCTAACACAACTCCCTGTTCCAAACTTCAGCAAAATCGGATAATAAATGTGGCTTTTATGGGCTTAAGACCTTAAATCGGAGGATCGATCTATACGGCAGCTATATCCAAATCTGGACCGATCTGGACCAAATTAACGGAGGATGTCGAAGGGCCTAACGCAACTCACTGTCCCAAATTTCAGCGAAATCGAATAATAAATGTGGCTTTTGTGGGCCTAAGACCTTAAATCGGAGGATCGGTCTATATGGCAGCTATATCCAAATCGGAACCGATCTACGCCAAATTAACGAAGGAAGTCGAAGGGCCTAACACAACTCACTGCCCCAAATTTCAGCGAAATCGGATAATAAATGTGGATTTTATGGGCCTCAGACCCTAAATCGGAGGATCGGTCTAAATGGCAGCTATATCCAAATCTGGACCGATCTGGACCAAATTGACGGAGGATGTCGAAGGGCTTAAGACAACTCATCGTCCCAAATTTCAGCAAAATCGGATAATAAATTTGGCTATTGTGGGCCTAAGACCCAAAATCGGAGGATCGGTCTATATGGCAGCTATATCCAAATCGGAACCGATCTACGCCAAATTAACGAAGGAAGTCGAAGGGTCTAACACAACTCACTGCCCCAAATTTCAGCGAAATCGGATAATAAATGTGGCTTTTATGGGCCTCAGACCCTAAATCGGAGGATCGTTCTATATGGCAGCTATATCCAAATCTGGACCGATCTGGACCAAATTGACGGAGGATGTCGAAGGGCCTAACGCAACTCACTGTCCCAAATTTCAGCGAAATCGAATAATAAATGTGGCTTTTATGGGCCAAAGACCCTAAATCGGCGGATCGGTCTATATGGGGGCGATATACCCCATCTTCGAACTTAACCTGCTTATGGACAAAAAAAGAATCTATGCAAAATTTCAGCTCAATATCTCTATTTTTAAAGACTGTAGCGTGATTTCAACAGACAGACGGACAGACGGACGGACATGGGTAGATCGTCTTAGATTTTTACGCTGATCAAGAATATACAGCGGTCAAAAAAAGTATTCATCATTCAATGTTTTTTTTTTAATAAGTCTACAAAAGACAATTGGAATAAAAACATATTAAACTAATGATGCAGTAGTGCTTGTGTGATATATATGTACACAATTTCATTGTTTTTAAAGAAAAAAATAGTATTTATTGGAACAAAAAGGGCCATTTTACAGCTGAACACAAAAAATTAAACAAAAAAAGTATTCATCATTGCAAAAAAACAAAAAAATAAATTACATAATTTAAAAAAATTAATACTTTGTTATTCGATCACCGCGTCTTATAACTTCTTTTAAACGGTTTGACATCGATTGGACTAATTTAGCGGTTATATTTTGGTCTATATTAGTCCATTCCTCCATTATCACCTGTTGCATTTGACTCTTGCTCGAAAAATTGCGCGTTCTCAATTTGCGTTCGAGATGTTCCCAAAGATGTTCAATTGGGTTCAAGTCGGGACTTTGAGGAGGAGTTTTAATGACTTTGGGGCAGTTATACAGCATCCACATCTTGGTATTTAAAGCAGAATGTTTGGAGTCATTATCTTGATAATATTGAAAGTTATTACCAAGCCCAAGTTTTACAGCACTATCTTTTAAATTCCTCTTTAAAATGTCAATGTAATACTTATGATCCATTACTCCATTAATAATTTCAAGATTTCCCGCTCCTGAAGCCGCCATACACCCCCAAACCATTAAACCACCTCCACCATGTTTTAGAGTAGCAACTGTGTTTCGTTCTTCAAGCTCTGTATTTGGTTTTCTGTACACTATGACCTTTCCATCGCACCCAAAAAGATTAAACTTGCTCTCGTCTGCAAAAATGACTGTTTTCCAAAATGATTCGGGCTGTTTTACATACATTTTTGCGAAGTTTAGCCTTTTCACTCGGTTTATTTTATTTATAAAGGGCTTCTTACGTGCAGTTCTTCCTCTGTAACTATGCCTTTTGAGTGTATTTCGAATTGTTTGTGTAGTAACTTCCTTCCCTAAATATTCCATTGTGTTTTTACGAAGAATGGTCGCATTTGTCTTCGGAGTTTTCTGAACTTGCCGCACTAGCCAACGCACATCTCCAACTGAAAGTGCTTTTGGTCGACCAGATCTTGGTTTATTGTCAACAGTTTTCGTTTCTGTCCACTTTCTGATGATGGATAGTATAGTAGATCGTGGTCTATTTAATATTTCACTGATAGTTTTTTGAGTTAAACCATTCCTGTGGTGTTTTATTATCAAAACTTTTACCTCATCAGAAACCTCGTTTTGCTTACGACCCATTTTGACAAAAACTATATTTTCAATGAAATTAAATATTTGCTGTCAAGGGCAAAGCCTCCTTTACTAAATAAAACAGAAAAGGGGGATTCCCAAATAATATTTGAATTTGACTTTGATGATAGCACATCAATGATGAATACTTTTTTTGTTCTGTTTTTGGTGTTATTATATAAAATTGCATTTTTTGGGCTAATTAAATTTATTTTTTGAATTTATTTTAAAACATATTACGAAAAATAAACTATTGCATAAAACTGCATTATTTGTTTACTTTAAATTTTCTTCAATTACCCAAAATAAGTGAATTTATTATCAATTTTGCTAATGATGAATACTTTTTTTGACCGCTGTATATACTTTATAGGGTCGGAAATGGATATTTCGATGTGTTGAATGAATATACCCCCATCCTTCGGTGGTGGGTATAAAAATGTAACTTTGATCCCGACGAGAACCACAAATAATTTTTCCACCCTCCACCATTTGATCGCGCCCCCATGGAAGCAGCGTTCAAAATACCAGCAATCCTGTTGTAACTAGCCACCTTCTTAGCCTTGCCTTCATTTATCCGATCCTCGTGCTAAGCAACAATCGCCAAACAACGTGAACATTACCTCGAACCGGTCGAATGACCCAAAACATTGCAATTCACCCAACAATCCTCCCGAGATACCTCCCACGAAGCACCCGTATCCTCCTGCCGAACCTGACAATCAACAAGATCAAGCGGGCCACCACACATAGCACACCTGAAGGGTATGTTGCAATTCCTAGACCCGTGACCGAATCGCTGACACCTATAACAAGGCAAGTGGCCTTAGGTTAGGTTAGGTTGAATGGGTCGCCCCCAAAAAGGTGAGTTCACTCGGGGACCAGTTTGGTCCATTGTGGTACAATAGAGAGAAAAGGGGAAGAAAAAAGAAAATGTGAGACCTCGTCCTAGAGGTTTTGCAAATTTTGCCCCTGAACATTCCTCTAAGGAACAGGGGCAAACTTCTCACATATCAATGAGTGCAGTCCCATTCAAGTTTTAAGCTCAATGATAAGGGGCCTCCTTTTTATAGCCGAGTCCGAACGGTGGGCCGCAGTGCGACTCCTTTGTGGAGAGAAGTTTTACATGGCATAGTACCTCACAAATGTTGCCAGCTGTAGGAGGGGAAAACCACCGCTGAAAATTTTTTCTAATGTTCTCGCCAGGATTTGAACCCAGGCATTCAGCGTCATATGTGGACATGCTTACCTCTGCACTACGGTGGCTTTAGCCTAAAGGTAGTAGAAGTTATAAACGAATAAAAGAAAAAGAAAGAAGGAGTGGTGAAACCCGAGCGGGGGTGAAGAATCGCACGGATGTACCTACGCCGGAACCTGTGGCATCCCCCCCTCGAAACCATTCTGTTCCCTCAGCAAACCTCAGGAGAGATACCAGAGTTACGTTCGCAAGCTCACCCAGATCACAGAAGAAACGGCTCCCCAGAAAGGAGAGCCTACGTCTCGGCAGACCTAATCAAGGCAACTCCTAAAGAAGTCATTGTATGGTATCCCCATGCGTGCGTCCTATGGCACAGTGTCCGGTTATGACCCCTCTTATCGAACGCCTAAAACTCCCTCGTCATCCTCCGGTCGGAAGTTATTGTGCGGTATCCCCATGGGCGCGGCCTGTGGCACAGTGTCCGGTTATGACCCCTCTTATCGAACGCCAGAAACTCCCTCATCCTCCTCCGGTCGATGACCGGCCACAGCGCCTTCACAGTCTTGCAACCATCTACCGAGTCCCACCTCGCCACCAACGGCTTCCTGGCCATCCCATCTACTGTGTTCAGTAGCTCGACAAATGGCACGTAGGCAAGACCGACGAATGGTCCTCCCGGCGCAGACGAACCCCTCCTGGCGCACTCGTCCACCCTCTCATTCCCTGGAATCCCCTCATGCCCAGGAAGCCATGTTAGCGTCCCATCGTGGGCACGGAGCCTATCTTGCGGCCATTGCAATGGCACAGACTTCTGCCTCAAAAGACCGTGCAGTCATCCGGCAATCTCAGAGACATACTGATATAGAGTGAATCAGAGTAAACCCCTATCCAGTCCCTCACCCCATCTTGGAGCCATCTGTGTAGATCGAGGTCTCATCCTCCTCAAGTACACCATCCGACCTCCATTCGTCCCTCTCAGGAAAACGTATCGCGAATCTCACCTTGCAGTGCAGCATCCCATCTCCATCCCTGCCGAGACTGAGAACCCATTCATTGGCCGCAACATTACTAACGCCAATGACATCGGCAACAAAATCAACCTGAGAAGTGAGGTACTCCGTAACCACCTCCGAACTAAATTCCTTCGACAAAACCTCAACCACGACAGCATATGGAACAAGAGTAACCCCTTTCAATAAGGAGAGTGGTTCATGGGCTGGTGGCATCATAGGACTGTACTTCTTCAAAGATGATGCGAATCGTAGCGTAACTGTGAATGGTGAGGGCTATCGTGAGATGATATCCAACTTTTTTTTTTTGTCCACAATGCAAGAGCTTGACTTGCACAAAATGTGGTTTCAACAAGACGTTGCCACATGCCACACAGCACGAGGAAACAAGGATTTATTGAGAGGCGAGTTCTGTGAACATTTTTTCACATTCGGGATCCGTTAATTAGCGAGTGATTCCAAAATGTCCGCCACGCATCGCCTCACGTATCTCGACCTTACGCATCTCGACCCCTCCATTCGTCCCTCTCAGGAAAATGTATCACGAATCTCACCTTGCAATGCAGCATCCCATCCATCCTATACAAGCTATCCATGTTAGTAGATCTGCAGAGCCTTAGGACCCATTCATTCGCCGCAACATTACCAACGCCAATGACATCGGCAACAAAATCAACCAGAGAAGTGAGGTACTCCGTAACCTCCTCCGGACTAAATTCCTTCGACAAACCCTCAACCACGACAGCATATGGGACAAGAGTAACCCCTTTCAATAAGCCCCCTAATTCTAACATTCAATACGTAGTAAAGGGTGATTTTTTAAGAGCTATAGGAAAGTTTAAAAAAAATTTTGACCGCGACTGCTCCTCAAAAGGACCATCCGCTTAGTCCAATTATGACATACTCTTTCCAATATTGCGGCCGGTATCTCACGAATAAAAACTTCAATGCTGTCTTCCAATGCGTCAATTGAAGCCCCACAAAAAATAGTCTAAGGCGTTAAAACGCACGATCTAGGCGGCTAATTGACCGATCCTGAAGGTGAAATAAAATGTTCATCGAACTCGGCTCTCAATAAGTCCATGGTTACGCGTGCTGCGTGGCATGTGGCACCGCCTTATTGAAACCACATGCCATGCAAGTCAAACTCTTGAATTTTGGTCAAAAATAAGTAGGATATCATCTCACGATAGCCCTCACCATTCACAGTTACGCTACGATTCGCATCATCTTTGAAGAAGTACAGTCCTATGATGCCACCAGCCCATGAACCACTCTCCTTATTGAAAGGGGTTACTCTTGTTCCATATGCTGTCGTGGTTGAGGGTTTGTCGAAGGAATTTAGTTCGGAGGTGGTTACGGAGTACCTCACTTCTCAAGTTGATTTTGTTGCCGATGTCATTGGCGTTAGTAATGTTGCGGCCAATGAATGGGTTCTCAGGCTCGGCAGGGATGGGGATGGGATGCTGCACTGCAAGGTGAGATTCGCGATACGTTGTCCTGAGAGGGACGAATGGAGGTCGGATGGTGTACTTGAGGAGGATGAGACCTCGATCTACACAGATGGCTCCAAGATGGGGTGAGGGACTGGATAGGGGTTTACTCTGATGCACTCAATATCAGTATGTCTCTGAGATTGCCGGACGACTGCACGGTCTTTTGAGGCAGAAGTCTGTGCCATTGCAGTGGCCGCAAGATAGGGTCCGTGCCCACGATGTGACGTCGACATGGGTGACATGGGTTCCTGGGCATGAGGGGATTCCAGGAAATGAGAGGGCGGACCAGTGCTCCAGGAGGGGTTCGTCTGCGCCGGGCGGACCATTCATCGGTCTTGCCTACGTGCCATTTGTCGAGCTACTGAACACAGTAGATGGGATGGCCAGGAAGGCGTTGGTGGCGAAGTGGGACTCGGTAGATGGTTGCAAGACTGCGAAGGCGCTGTGGCCGGTCATCGACCGGAGGATGACGAGGGCTGGTTGCTGGCGTTCGATAAGAGGGGTCATAACCGGACACTGTGCCACAGGCCGCGCGCATGGGGATACCGCACAATAACTTCCGACCGGAGGATGATGAGGGAGTTTCGTTAAGAGGGGTCATAACCGAACACTGTGCCATAGGCCGCGTGCATGGGGATACCGCACAATAACTTCTGCAGGAGTTGCCTTGATTAGGTCTGCAGAGACGTAGGCTCTCCTTTCCTGGGGAGCCGTTTCTTCTGTGATCTGGGTAAACTTGCGAATGTACCTGAGGTTTGCGGAGGGAACAGAATGGTTTCGAGGGGAGAATGACACAGGCTCCGGTGTAGGTAGATCCGTGCTTGCGTAGGGACGGGCGGTTCTTCAGCCCCTATCGGGTTTTTCCACTCCTCCTGTCTTCTTTTTTTATTCGTGTATAACCTCTAGTACCTCTAGGCGGAGGCCACCATAGCGTTCCAATCGTCGGATATGCGTTCTTTTAGCCAAATTACGCAGATGAGCTGATGCATACGCCTTATCAGCGTGTCGCGTTTATTCACTTCACTGAAATTATCCGTAAATTTAGAGTTAAACGAAATTTCTTTCTGATTTTTTTGTTGAAGAGTTCGAACCAGCAAAGAATCTTCATCAAAACAGGCCAGTGAAAAAGATTTCTCCCAAATTTCATATCTATTGATCTTATACGCCAGTTTTCTTTCAATGTTTTTTTCTTATCCCCCATGTACACATTATCCCCTTTCCGAATAGCGTCCTCTGCCTTCGACCATGTACCCCCTTTATAGCATTGAACTCTTTGAATTTGTTGTGCCACATATCATATCTTGGCATAATCCTCATTCACTTGACCGTATTTTGTTTCATATTTAAGTCTATTCTCTGCGGCGACATTAGTTATGGACACATGGGAACACTTGTTTTGATTCACTTTTCGACTTAAGTGAGCCAGTAGTTGTTGGTTGTAGTGGTGGCAGCAATGCCTGCAGGCTATGATCAGCTTTTAGGCCATATTGTGAAGGCTATTGCTGCCGCTGTACTGATCCTATCTCAGTATTGTCATAAAGATAGAGTGATCTCTTGCTAATGCTCTGCAGTTGAAGTTGTTGCTGCTGGTGCTGCAGCTGCCATTGTGCTGGAATTACGTTGTGATAATACCTTCAAATTTGATTTATTTTCTGTTTGTGTCTGCGATGGGGTGATTGATAAATTTATGAATTCACTTTGGAAAATGATTAACGATAGTTAGTGTCCTTACAATGTGTCGCTCATGTGCGAGGGGGATCAGAGTGTTTGCAATTTTGTGGGAAGATGACTTTTTCCCCAGTTCAAATATACGAGCAGCCGAAGTAAGTTGCAAGAATGTCTTTGGTTTTATGAAACATCTTGGTGAAGACTTTCAAAAACGCAAAGAAAGAAATTTCTTTAAAGGAACAGAATACGCCATATTAGTGTGTCTTCTCCGGTCTTAAATAGTTCAGCGGGTAATCCGTCGGCTCCTGCTGCCTTGATGTCCTTCAGTCCCGTCACAGCTGCTTGGACCTCATTCTGTTTAGGTGGTAAACATTTTCTACCATCATCAGGGATTGGCTCTGCGGTATCCTCTTCGCCGCCATCACCGGACACTAGCAGCTTGGGTGAAATGTTCTTTCCATATCCTCAGCATGCTATCTGTGTCAGTTACCAGACTACCTTCTTTGTCTCTGCAGGAGAATGTGCCTGTACTAAAGCCAACGGTTTGATGTTTGATTCTTTGATAGAATTTCCGGACTTCATTCTGACTCCTGCAGATTTCAATCCGCTTACGCTGACGTCTTTCCTTTTTCTTTCTGCGGAATAGACGTTTCACTTCCCTCCTGATACCTCTCCTTCAAATGGCGCATTGGTACTGATTGCAGGGTGGCTCTGTATGCCGCATTCATGGCTTCAGTGGCATCTCGACACTCTTGGTCGTACCATGGGTTTCTTGGGGGAGGCTTTCAGTACCTAAGTACGAATTTCGTGCCATTATATCATCGGAACAAGGAGTGCTTCCTTCAAGCAGTTGGGTCAGTCGAGTGGAGTATGCCGCTGCCATCTGTTGTGTTTGCAGCTTTTCAATGTCCAGCTTTCATGCAGTGTCAGATCGTACTTTCCTCGCCATGTTCAAACGGGTGCGAACCTTTGCTGCAACCATCTAATGATACGAATCTATGTTCGCTCCTCGGATCGACATCTAACATGGTGGATTAATGCCTTCTAATTTGCTTCCTCGTGTTTTAATCGGGTGACAGCCATGTGGCTTTGTGAATATTTTTATGTTGAAATCTGGTGCTACTTGCTACCAGGTTTTTTGCCGCGGCGAAATCTATCAGCCTCAACCCATTACCGGACCTTATCTCGTGGAGGCTAAACTATCCGACTGTTGAACCAAAGAGGTCTTCCTTCCCTATCTTCGCAATAAAATTTCCCAGAACGATTTTAATATCATGGACGGCGCAGCGATCATATTCTCTCTCTAGGCGCTCGTAGAAAATATCCTTGGTCTGCTCGTCCTTGTCTTCCGTCGGGGTATGAATACAAAAAAGGCTGATATTGAAGAATTTGGCTTTTATGCGGATTGTGGCTAGCCTCTCATCCACCGGAATAAAGCTGGAGACAAAGTGTTTCAGTCTCCGAGTAATCACAAATCCACAGCCAAATTCATGCCTCTTGTTAAGGCAGCTATATCGTCACAGTTTAGTGTTGACGCCATTCCCAGTCCATCGCACTTTCTGTAAGGCGGTAATATCAGCCTGGTACTTCTTTAAAACATCCGCCAGCGCGTATACTGCACCTTCTCTATTGAGAGTGTGGACATTCTAGGTGCAGATATGCAAATCATTGTCCTTTTTTCGTTTGCGTGGGTCGTCAACGTTAGGGGGGTCCGTTTTCACTATTCTTTTGTTTCTCATAGGGATTCTTATAGTTTTCCTGGGGCGGGTTACTGACCCCTATTTTTGAAGTATATTAACTATGTTTGTAAAATCTTTGACCTAAACGGAGATATCATGACAATTGATCCCACAAAACTTTTGTTATTATTTTTGTTTAGATTGGTGCAGGGATTTACGCAACCACAATAAATATCTAAAATTCCTTCTTAATTTGTTAACCTTAGTCTCATCTAAAAATGGATCTGAAATACATCTCCCATTACTAAGCTTACAAATTCCCACGCATTAGTAGTTATTTTATTGCTCTTTATAAAAAAGGGCATCCAAAGCGGAAGCTTTGTGGTCTGCAATTACACTTGGCTTTGAACAATGCACATGGCTCTTTGCCTTACCTCCTTGTAGTTGGTGTACGTGCTTGTGCGCTAGATGGGCACAATCATCCATTTCAATCCATTAAGTTCACACAATCCATCATTTTTGTGGACATTAATAGGACTCCTTCAATGAGCGATTACAGGCTTAGGCGAAGGCTGAAGCACCTCAAACCTCAGATGACCAGCAAAACTAGTTCAAATGTGGCATTCGCCTAGAATGATCCCAGAGAATCATAAATCCATCGCAGCCATCGCTTTGCAATCATCTAAGCGTTATACAGTAGGACCATAGATGAAGAATATAATTCTTTGGAAGATGACACAGGAGCGATATAATTGTTTAACAAGCGTTCACAACTTTTCAAAAGTTGTTAACTACACTAAGCGACAGATAGATGGAAGGACGGACAGACGGAGCAATGGACAATCGCTGATGTTGCGGTTAATGTTGATGATGTTGCTAACATATGCTGTTGCATGTTGTAGTTGCAATATTAAAAGTTTGCACTCCTTCACCCTCTCTCTCTTAATTTTTGTTGGCGGCAAATTAACAACATTAGATGTAGGATTGCCAAATCGACAAAAAAAAAACTAAAATAAAATGTAATAAAATAAAATAAAATGAAATAAAATAAAATGAATGAAATGAATGAAGTGAATGAAATGAATGAAATGAATGAAATGAATGAAATGAATGAAATGAATGAAATGAATGAAATGAATGAAATGAATGAAATGAATGAAATGAATGAAATGAATGAAATGAATGAAATGAATGAAATGAATGAAATGAATGAAATGAATGAAATGAATGAAATGAATGAAATGAATGAAATGAATGAAATGAATGAAATGAATGAAATGAATGAAATGAATAAAATGAATGAAATGCATGAAATGAATGAAATGAATAAAATAAATGAAATGAATAAAATGAATGAAATGAATGAAATGAATGAAATGAATGAAATGAATGAAATGAATGAAATGAATGAAATGAATGAAATGAATGAAATGAATGAAATGAATGAAATGAATGAAATGAATGAAATAAATGAAATGAATGAAATAAATGAAATGAATGAAATGAATAAAATGAATAAAATGAAGAAAATGAATAAAATGAATGAAATGAATGAAATGAATGAAATGAATGAAATGAATGAAATGAATGAAATGAATGAAATGAATGAAATGAATGAAATAAATGAAATGAATGAAATAAATGAAATGAATGAAATGAATGAAATGAATAAAATGAATAAAATGAATGAAATAAATGAAATAAATGAAATGAATGAAATAAATGAAATGAATGAAATGAATGAAATGAATGAAATGAATGAAATGAATGAAATGAATGAAATGAATGAAATGAATGAAATGAATGAAATGAATGAAATGAATGAAATGAATGAAATGAATGAAATGAATGAAATGAATGAAATGAATGAAATGAATGAAATGAATGAAATGAATGAAATGATTGGAATGAATGAAATGAAATTAAATGGATTAAAATAGAATGAAATTTTAATGAAGTTTTGTATGCCACCTTATGGTACCCCAACATTTTTACAATATTTGGAGTCAAATAATCTAGGGGGGACGCACCCTACCAAAAACCCATCCGAACGTACATGTTCACTGATTGGGACAATATGGGTATCAAATGAAAGGTATTTAAGAGTAGAATACGAACTTGGTGTAAATATTCCACTCTAAGTGTTCGGGGGGGTTCCGCACCCCCAAAAACCCCCAACAGGACACATTTACCGCTTTGGGCAATATGGGTACCAAAAAAAAAGGTATTAAAAATTAGAGTACAAATCTGAAGTAAATATTTAGTCCTGGGTGTCTGAGGAGCCACCCCATCCCCAAAAACCCTCAACAGGGCATATTAACCAATTGGGACAATAGGGATACCCAATGAAAGATATTTAAAGGTTGAGTAAAGTAAATCGTGCTAAGTTCGGCCGGGCCGATTCCGATTTGAAGGGCATAATTTTATTTTACACTAGCCGAACCGCGCCCGCTCCGCTGTACCTTCTTTAACTCTCTAATATCTTTTTAGGGTGGAGACACTTCGCAATGAATGCGGATATCGAATTCGTGCCATAGTAGCCTTTGACGCTGAATGATGAGACGTTGCAGCATTTCCTTTGTCATTGCCCAGCTTTCGCGTCTAACAGATACCGGCACTTGGGTGGAGACACAATACCAGACCTAAACCAACTTAGGGGAGTGGTATTGGAAACAATAAGGAGTTTTGTAAGTAGCACCGAAATCCAAAATTAAAATTTTCTTGTAAGAGTTTTTAGAGCGCACGACATGCCGATTACGGGCTTAGGTGTATGTCCATAGTGGCATGGGGCGGATTAATATCTGCACCCTCTTTTCAACCTAACTTTAGCTAACCTAAAGTACGTATCAGATATATGGTGGTCCACCTCACCCCCAAAAATACCCCCATGCCGTACATATTTTCCGACCATAAAGCTCAAATGAAAGGTGTTTGAGAGTAGAGCACCAACATGATATCACCATTGGGGCGAAATATCAGAAAGGCCACGCCAGCACCCCCAAACAGGACTTATTTGCTGACAGTGTCAGTATGGGGCTCAGATAAACTGAGAGAGTTAAAGAAGGCCCGGAGGAGGGGGATCTGCCCAGCTAGTTAAAATATTATAAGCCATGAAACCATCTCTCTCCTTTTTGGAATTTTAGATCTGCCTTGACCCCATCCTACGACCATTATTGACTTTGGGCTACGATTAGTACTTACCTTTCTTTGGCAACACTGTTCACAATTTCTTTTGTCCGTTTGTGTGTTTTTGTTTTCCTTTTCCTATGACAATTTACTCCAACACTGATTGCTGTCGTTCATTGTCTATCCATGTTGGTGACATCGCCGGGGATGGATGTATGGTTTAACGGCGACCCAATGCCCACCACCAGCTATCGCCGCCAACGAGCGTCAGCGTCAGAGCTGGAGCAGCAACAATCTCTGTGGAAAGGAGTCAATCTAAATGTCTGGCTGTCCGTCCGTTGCCATTGCCTGTCGCTGTGTCGTAAATGTTGGGTAATTTAAGTCGCTTTATATGGCACAAATATTATTTTGCCGCCAATCAATCGTTGGCGCTCACCAAATTGACAATTATTAACTGCTTAGAACTTTGTTTCGTAACGTTTTTAGTTTTTTTCCTTTTTTTTTTTTTTTTGAAAATGGGTTTTGATTTTCATTTGTTTTGTCTGGGTTTGTTTGGTTCGGTTCAAGCGCTAGACTTGCGACAGACAGACATATGGACATTTGAAACGGAGGGACATATTCCTCCACATGTCCCACATGAATGATGCTTCAGTTAGCCAAATGACACATGTTGGCTGATATTCATTGTGGGATTTTACGATTATAGATGTTTTTAATTGGCAGCGTTTTTGCCCACTTCGGGATTTGGTGGTGCGGTGTTATTTCACTCTTCACTTCACTTCGCTTTGCCAGGCTGGTGTGGTGTGAATATGATTAAGGTTGGATGGATGATTTGTGTTGGTTTGGAGAATTTACTTTGGGAATTGCTGGCAGTCAATAATTTTGTGTGAAAAATATTTTTAACAACCTGTTGATATATTGGGTTGCCCAAAAAGTAATTGCGGATTTTTCATATAGTCGGCGTTGACAAATTTTTTCACAGCTTGTGACACTGTAATTGCATTCTTTCTTCTGTCAGTTATCAGCTGTTACTTTTAGCTTGCTTTAGTAAAAAGTGTAAAAAAAAAGTATATTTGATTAAAGTTCATTCTAAGTTTTATTAAAAATGGATTTTCTTTCTTTTAAAAAATCCGCAATTACTTTTTGGGCAACCCAATTTTTGTTTTCTTCATTCACACAAACAAATGACAAAAATCTTGGGCTTTGCCTTTCATTTGAGCCGAAAGAGTTTAAAATTGTTCTGATTGTGGGAAATTGATAACCTATAACACCTAGGCTAGGTTTGCTTTGGTTTAAGTGACAGCCTGCAATTAGTCTAACTTAGACGATATAGTCTTTTGTTATACCACAGGAACAGGAGAAGATAGATGACTTCTAGTTCCTCCTCTAGATTGGAGAAGTCTTGAATGAAATAATAACCTGCTGCACCTGATTTACAATTTTCTTATATTTCCACCTGTCCCTTTTTCTTTCGATTGTCACCCAAGCCCAGTGATTCTATAAATCATGTCAAAAAGATTTGCTGCAAAAATCTAATATTGCAGAAATTTGTTCTAGAAAACAAATTTTGACAAAGTTTTTAATGAAAACCAAATTTTGACAAAATTATCTATACCCACATGACGACTTGGTGGATTAAGATCGTCATCTATCGGGTCCATTGATTGGCCTTCAAAGTCGGTCACCTCGGCCCTACAAAATTTTGTTAGGGCTGGCAAAAGAGCGATTTTCAAAATTTTCTATTCGCCGAAAAGTGGTCGTCCCTTTTTTATACCTTCCACCATAGGATGGGGGTATACAAATTTCGTCATTCTGTTTGTAACACCTCGAAATATGCGTCTAAGACCCCATAAAGTCTATAAATTCTGGATTGTCTCCACGTTCTGAGTCGATCTAGCCATCCGTCCGTCCGTCCGTCTGTAGCTATAAATTATGGATTGTCTTCACGTTCTGATTCGATCTAGCCATCCGTCCGTCTGTCGAAATCACGATAGAGGTCGAACGCGTAGAGCTAGCCGCATGAAATTTTGGCACAGATGCTTAATACGGATGTAGGTCAGCGGGAATTGCAAATAGACCATATCGGTTCAGATTTGGATATAGCTCCCATATAAGCCGATCTCCCGACTTGACTTCCGGAGCCCCTGGAAGCCGCAATATTGGACCGATTTGCTTGAAATTGAGCATGTAGTCTACTGTTTTGACTTTCTTGACATTTGTGAGAAGAACGGTCCAAATCGGTCTATAATCTGATATAGCTGCCATATAAACCAATCTCCCGATTTGACTTCTGAGCTGTTGCCAAAAAAGGTAGTAGCTAAAAAATCACCCTGTATATTCTTGATCGTCATCTAGCAATGTCCGTCCGTCCGTCGGTCTGTCGAAAGCACGCTAACGCTTTCGAAAGAGTAAAACTTGCCACTTGAAATTTTGCACAAATACTTCTTCTTATCGGTGCATGTTTTGATATATCTGCCATATAAACCGATCTTGGATCTTGACTTCTTGTGGCACTAGAGGGCGCAATTCTTATCCGATTTGGCTGAAATTTTACATGGCGTATTTCGATAGGACTTTCACCAACTGTGCCAAATCGGTTCATAACCTGATATAGTCGCCATATAAACCGATTTTGTTTCTTGAATTCTTGAGCCGATAGAGGGCGCTATTCTTAAGCGATTTGGCTGAAATTTTGCAGAACGTGGTTTGTTATGACTTCCAACAATTGTGGCAAATATGGTTCAATTCGGTCCATAACCTGATATAGCTGCCATATAAACCAATCTTGAATCTTGAATTCTTGAGCCGATAGAGGGCGCTATTATTAACCGATTTTGCTTAAATTTAGCATGACGTAGTTCGTTATGACTTCCAACAACTGTGGCAAATATGGTTGAAATCGGTCCATAACCTGATATGGCTGCCATATAAACTGATCTTGAATCTTGAATTCTTGAGCCGATAGAGGGCGCTATTCTTATTCGATTTTGCTTAAATTTAGCATGACGTAGTTCGTTATGACTTCCAACAACTGTGGCAAATATGGTTGAAATCGGTCCATAACTTGATATAGCTGCCACTTAAACCGATCTTGAATCTTGAATTCTTGAGCCACTAGAGGGCGCTATTCTTATCCGATTTGGCTGTAATATTACACGACGTATTTCGTTATGACTTACACCAACTGTGTCAAGTATGGTTCAAATTGGTCCACAACCTGATATAGCTGCCATATAAACCGATCTTGGATCTTGAATTCTTGAGCCGATAGAGGGCGCTATTATTAACCGATTTGGCTGAAATTTTACACGACGTATTTCGTTATGACTTACACCAACTCTGTCAGGTATGGTTGAAATTGGTCCACAACCTGATATAGCTGCCATATAAACCGATCTTGATTCTTGAATTTTTGAGCCGATAGAGGGCGCTATTCCTAACCGATTTGGCTGAAATTGTGCGTGACGTGTTTCGTTATGACTTCCAACAAATGTGCTAAGTATGGTTCAAATCGGTCCGTAAACTAATATAGCTGCCATATAAACCGATATGAGATCTTGACTTCTTGAGCCACTAGAGGCCGCAGTTCTTATACGATATGGTTGAAATTTTTCATGATGAGTTTCGTTATGACTTCCGGCTACTGTGTCAAGTATGGTGCAAATCGGTCCATAACCTGATATAGCTGCCATATAAACCGATCTTGAATTCTTGAGCTGATAGAGGGCGCTATTCTTATCCGATTTGGTTGAAATTTTTCCGGACTTGGTTTGTTATGACTTCCAACAACTGTATCAAATATCTTTTAAATCGACCCATTACCTGATATAGCTGCCATATAAACCGATACGGGAATTTTACTTCTTGTACCTATAGAGGGCGCTATTGCTATCCGATTTGGCTGAAATTCTTTACAACGGCTTCTCCCATATATATATTCTGTGAATCGGTCTATAGCCTGATGCAGCACCCCTATAAACCGATCTTCCTGTTTTGCTTGCTTGTTTAACTTTGTTGAAAGCCCCCTCAATATCTGGGAAGTTCCTGCACTGCGTATTACTTCAGTCGGAGGGTATTTAAGATTCGGCCCAGGCGAGCTTAGCACGCTTTTACTTGTTTAGCTATGTTTAAAGCCCTCTCAATATCTGGGATGTTTGCCCACTGTGTATTACTTCAGTTGTATATACGCTTCTCACCACTTCGAGGTGAGCCGTTTTCCCTGACTTGCCCTTGAAGTATGTATGTTGGCCCCTACTGAAGTTTTTCAGTGTCAGTTCACCTCTCAGGATCATTCTTTCCAGAGTTTTGGGTATAAACAATGTCCGCCATGTCCTTTTTGGAATTGGATTGATAATTCTTTTTACCCATAACAGCGAACTTCAAGGGATTTCTGCAGTTGTATGGGAATGTTAGCTTCCGGAATCGGCCCACCGCCCACTTTATCTCATCCTTGTCGACCATGTCCTTAATGAGATCCTACGCAGAGGTAGCTTCTGAGAGAAATGCGATATTGTTATCGCCAGCTTCTCCAGGCTGTCCCATCAGAACTTCCATTCTTTTTTTCTCGGTGAATGTTCTGTCCTTCCTTCTCAGTAATGGGTCCATCTACTTCCCTAACTAACTCGGAAAACTAATTACTTAAAAGGCTTAAATGAGGCAAAAATCTGCATGCGCCTTGTTCAAATCACATATAATGCAAAGCCAAATCATCAAAATAACCAGCAATCGACATCACCTCCAGGGAACTAATTCTTCTTCTCTTCTAAAAAAAAAAACGCATCCTTCAAGCACGTTTTCCTTGTCCGCATGCGACGAGCACCAAAGTGACTGTCACAGGCACACCACGGCGGCAGGCAACGGCTGCAAAATGTCCAAATTGATGTCAAAGGAAATGCGACAGGAGCGGCGTTATTGCCAATGGAGAGGCAACAGCCCCAGCAGCAGCAGCAGCATCAACTAAGGGTACTTAAACCGCAAACATGATCCCCATGCACGTTGCCATTAAGCGTCATCAAAATTGACTTTGTTGTCAATTGTGGGCATTGCACACTGAGAAGAATTGCAAAAGACAGCGGTAACAGCACCAGCAACATCCAAAGTCGACAGCAATCACCAATCCCAGCGACAGATAGCTGGACAGGCTGAGGGATATTCATAAAGAAGAACAGATCAGCGCTAGTGGCAGCGCCAGCAGTAGCCCCACTCCAAAAAGGCGGTGTGTCGCTGTGTCAATTATGCTGCTTAAGCATCATTTTTAATGAACTCTAAACTTTTATTGGATTTAATGTTGATATTTGAAGTCAATATTGTCACAAATTTCTATCAACTCTTTTTGCGTTTCTTGCTTCAAGCAAAGGCTCACAAAAGCTTTTGAAATGCAACATGCGTCATTGGGGATTAAGGTGACATGTTGGCGGTGCAATCAATTGTTGTTTGAATATCAATGGCCCGATTTGGGCTAAAACCAAAATTTGACATACAAAATCTATGGCTATAGAGAAAAGAGGTTGGTTTGAAGAGCACAGAGCTTGGGATTCTGTGAGTCAACATCTGGAATATCCACCAATATAGAATGGGGGAGGGTTTTCGAAAACCAGACATTCGGGGCACCATCGATGTCCAGTCCAGACCAGAGACCAGAGAAAAGGCAAAGAAAAGAGAAAATCGAGAAAGTATTTCTTAAAATACGATAGTATCCCCAAATGTTGTCGCTACCGGTTTGCAGAACGGTACTTGCTATTGGTTGCCCAAAAAGTAATTGCGGAATTTTTTAAAAGAAAGTAAATGCATTTTTAATAAAACTTAGAATGAACTTTAATCAAATATACAAAAAATACTGGTCTCTTTGGCAGATTTATCCAATTATAAACCGATGTGACTATCGAGAGGCTCAGAAAAATGCACTGTTTCAAATCTCAGCGAAATCGGGTAATAAAGTTTTTATGGCCTTCAGACCATTTATCGGGAGATCGGTCTATATGGCAGCTATATCTAAATATGAACCGATCTAATCCATATTTCGGTCAGATGTCGGGAGGCTTAAAATAACCCACTGTTGCAAATTTCAGCGAAATCGAGTAAAAAATACAGCTTTTATGGTCTTCAGACCCTTTATCGGGAGATCGATCTATATGGCAGCTATATCTAAATATGAACCGATCTAATCCATATTTAGGTCAGATGTCGGGAGGCTTAAAATAGCCCATTGTTTCAAATTTCAGCGAAATCGGATAAGAAAATAAAGCTTTTATGGCCTTCAGACCCTCTATAGGGAGATCGGTCTATATGGCAGCTATATCTAAATATATTCCGATCTGAACCATATTTAGGTCAGATGTCGGGAGGCTTAAAATACCCCACCGTTTGAAATTTTAGCCAAATCGGGTAATAAATAAAGCTTTTATGGGCTTCAGACCCTTTATCGGGAGATGGGTCTATATGGCAGCTATATCTAAATATAAACCGATCTAATCCATATTTAGGTCAGATGTCAGGAGGCTTAAAACACCCCACCGTTTGAAATTTTAGCGAAATCGGGTTAAAAATAAAGATTTTATGGGCTTCAGACCCTTAATCGGGAGATCGGTCTATATGACAGCTATATCTATATATGAACCGATCTAATCCATATTTAGGTCAGATGTCGGGAGGATTAAAATAACCCACTGTTTCAAATTTCAGCGAAATCGGTAATAAATAAAGCTTTTATGGTCTTCAGACCCCTTATCGGGAGATCGGTCTATATGGCAGCTATATCTAAATATAAACCGATCTAATCCATATTTAGGTCAGATGGCGAGAGGCTTCAAGTTACCCAGTGTTTCAAATTTCAGCGAAATCGGGTAATAAATAAAGCTTTTATGACCTGCAGACCATTTATCGGGATATCGGTCTATATAGCACCTATATCTAAATATAGTCCGATCTGAACCATATTTACGTCCGATGTCGAGAGTCTTCAAATAACCTACTGTTTTAAATTTCAGCGAAATCAGGTAATACATAAAGCTTTTATGGTGATCAGATCCTTTATCGGGAGATGGGTCCATATGGCAGCTATATCTAAATATAGTCCGATATGAACCATATTTGGGTCAGATGTCGGGAGGCTTAAAATAACCCACTGTTGCAAATTTCAGCGAAATCGAGTAATAAATACAGCTTTTATGGTCGTCAGACCCTTAATCGGGAGATCGGTCTATATAACAGCTATATCTAAATATGAACCGATCTAATCCATATTTAGGTCGGGTAATAAATAATGCTTTTAAGGTCTTCAGACCCTTTATCGGGAGATCGGTCTATATGGCAGCTATATCTAAATATCAACCGATCTAATCCAAATTTGGATCAGGTGTCGGAAAGCCTTAATCTACTCACTGATTGAAATTTCAGCAAAATCGGATGAAAAATAAAGTTTTTATGGGCATTAGACCTCTTATCGGGAAATCGGTCTATATAGCTGCTATATCCAAACATGGTCCAATTTGGCCCGTTCAAGAACTTAACCAGCTTGCATCAAAAAGACGTATCTGTGCCAAATTTCAGCTCAATATCTCAATTTTTGAAGACTCTAGAGTGATTACAACAGATGGACGGACGGATGGCCGGACAGACAGATGGACGGACGGTCAGACGGATGGACGGACGGACAGACGGACGGATGAAACGAACAGACGGACGGACAGACGGAAAGAACAGACGGACAGACGGCCGGACAGACAGATGGACGGACGGACAGACGGATGGACAGTCGGGCGGACAGACGAGCGGACAGACGGACGGACACACGGACAACGTTAAATCGTCTTAGAATTTTACGGCGATCCGGAATATATATACTTTGTAGGGTCGAAAATTGATATTTCGATGATGTGTTGCCAACGGAATGACTAAATGAATATACCCCCTATCCTACGGTGGTGGGTATAAAAATGCTAATTTTTCCCATGAACATTCCACTAAAGAACAGGGGCAAACTTCTCACATATCAATGAGTGCAGTCCGATTTAAGTTTTAAGCTCAACGGTAAGGGATCTCCTTTGTATGGCCGAGTCTGAACGGCGTGCCGCAGTGGCATAGTTCCTCACGAATGTTGCCAGCATTAGGAGGGGGAAATCACCGCAGGAAAGTAAAGCTAGCCGCTTGAATTTTTGCACAAATACTTTTTATTAGTGTAGGTCCATGTTTTGATACAGCTGTCATATACACCGATCTTGGGTTTTGACTTCTTGAGCCTCTAGAGGGCGCAGTTCTTATCCGATTGGAATGAAATTTTGCACGACGTGTTTTGCTTTGACTTCCAAAAACTGTGCTATGTATGGTTTAAAATTTAGGTGCCATATGAACCGATCTTGGGTCTTGACTTCTCGAGCCTGTAGAGGGCGCAATTCTCATCCGATTTGACTGAAATTTTGCCTGAGGTGTTTTGTTATGATTTCCAACAACTGTGCCAAGTATGATACAAATCGGTCCATAACCTGATATAGCTGCCATATGAACCGATCTTGGGTCTTGATTTTTTGAGCCTGTAGAGGGCGCAATTCTCGTCCGATTTGACTGAAATTTTGCTTGAGGTGTTTTGTTATGACTTCCAATAACTGTGCCAAGTACCGTTCAAATCGGTCCTTGTTTTGATATAGCTGCCATATAAACATATCGGGGATCTTGACTTCTTGAGCCTCTAGAGGGCGCAATTCTCATCCGATTTGGAAGAAATTTTGTACAACGGCTTCTCTCATGACGTTCAAGATACGTGTCTAATATGGTCTGAATCGATCAATAGCTTGATACAGCTCCCATAAAAACCTATCTCCCGATTTTGCTCGTTGAGCCCCTACAATGCGCAATTCTTATCCGAATGAACTGAAATATCGCACAATGACTTCTACAATGTGCAGCATTCATTTATGGTCCGAATCGGACTATAACTTAATATAGCTCCAATGGCATAACAGTTCTTATTTAATATTCTTTGTTTGCCTAAAAAGAGACACCGACATAGAACTCGACAAATGCGATCCATGGTGGAGGGTAAATAAGATTCGGCCCGGCCGAACTCGCCAGAATTCGAACCCAGACGTTTAGCGTTATAGGCGGACATGCTAACCTCTACACTACGGTGGCCTCCAACTATTAGTGAAGTTTTAATGGGTAAACAGGAAAAAGTTGACCTTTGGTCCAAGTATCAACAAATTTTCCCCAACGAAGCAACATTCGATATTGGAGTGAGGCACTTTGCAATGCATTTTTGGCTGAGTTAAGTTTTCATGGATAGATTTGAAAAAAAAAAATTCCACTTCCGTATAGCCCCAACCAGTCTTCAAAGACGAAATTATCATACTAATTTCGTTGGTTCGCTCAACTTATCAAAAACCATGTCCAGCTTAAGCTTACACACATTCATTTAGCCCAATTCCTGGGTCAATATAATTTGAATAATGCATGTCTACACTGCATATCATTAAAAGTTGATTTCTCGAAACCAAAAACCTTAAAAAAATCAAATTAACGCAAGCCATGACAGCATTTTTCCCCCTCATTGCGTTGGTGTAGTAGATCCCCTTAAGTGTGGCACTCGTTTTGTTTGCCTCTTGGGGCAATTCGTAGAACTTCTTCAATGACACGGCAAACATGGTGGGAACTTTTCTTGCATGCTTCTTCTTTTGAAACAGAGAGAGAAAAAAATCAACAACAATGACAAAAGGGAAAAGAAACTCCAACTCCAGATTTCAATTTCAACAAACGAAAATTTTCTTTGTGGCAATTTTCGCGGAAAAGATGTATCAACTGCTTTCGAGAGATGGACGGACGCATGGATCGCCCTCAAAGCACTCCACATAAGTACCTCTGAGTTGGTGTTGAGAATATGATTTTTTAAGCGTAGACGTGCATATGGACGACTACGACGTATGTGAATGATTTCGTAGAAGTGTGGCTTGTGTACATAGAAAAAAAAAACGCGGTAGGTATCATCTTCATCATAATCAAGGTGATGATGATGAACATCACACGTCTTTGAGTGTCAGCTTTTTTGAAGA
Organism: Stomoxys calcitrans; assembly: GCF_963082655.1. Taxonomy (NCBI): domain Eukaryota; kingdom Metazoa; phylum Arthropoda; class Insecta; order Diptera; family Muscidae; genus Stomoxys; species Stomoxys calcitrans. Next base: position 223,396,998 of record NC_081552.1, on the reverse strand, counting down.
GAGACAAAAGGTACAAAATAGCATTTATTTGGAGAATATAGTGATTAGTAACTACAATGTGGGATATCTTATGGGAGGGACTATATTTAATGAAATAAACTAAAATTTTATGGATTTAATTTATTAAGCATGCTAAGGTGTGCTATAATTTTTCACATGTATGTTGCTTACCTTTCTTTTGATTCACAATGTTTAGAAACGCTTTCGTTTAACTTTGGCCCCATATTGCCATGGTCAGTAAATAAGTCCTATATGGGGGGTGATTTTTGGAAGGGGTGGACCCCCAGAAACTTGGCCCCACATTTGAATATCAGATTCGTATTCTTCTCTCAAATACCTTTCATTTGAGTCCCATATTGCCATGATGGGTAAATATGTCCGATTTAGGGGTGTTTTGGGGGTTGGGGTGGTCCCCCTAACACTTGGTCCGACAATTGGATATCAGATACGTTTTCTCATCCTTAATATCTTTCATTTGAGTCCCATATTGCCGTGATTGGTGTAAATACATATTTGGTGGGTTTTGGGGGTGGGGCGGCTCCCCTAGGTACCCCATTCAAAATTTTGATACCAAATTTTTTGCTTTTAGATTACTATAAGAGATCACACAAGATTTCACTTAAATCGCACCACCCATCATCGAGATTTGGCTTTTCAGAAAATTAAGGTAAGGGGGAGGGTCCTCCCCCTCAGATATCAAAAAGTTTAGTACCCTATTTTCACCACGAGATCTTCACGCCGTTTCTGAGTCTATATGGAACACACAAACAAACATATAAACAAACCGACAAACAAACACAAATTGATATTTATATATAAGACTAGCCTAACCGGGCCCGCTCCGCTGCGCCTTCTTTAACTCTCTAATATCTTTTTTGGGTGGGGACACTTAGCCCTGAATGCGGATATCGAATTCGTGCCATTGTAGCCTATGAGTTTAAACTTGAATCGGAAAGCACTCATGGATGTGTGAGAATTTTCCCCTTCTCGATGCCTGGAGGTAACGTTCTTCCTTAGGGTAATGTTCTCATTAGGGGAGGGATGGCACCTCAGACATTTCGACTCAAATAAGGATATCAAATTCGTGCTGCACTTCCGAATTCCTTTAATTTGAGCCCCATATTGCCAAGGCCGGTAAATATGAACCGTTTGGAAGGCGTTTTGGGGCTGGGGCGGCTACCGGCATTTTTTACTGAAAATAGATATCAAATTCGTTCTTTATTCTCAACGGAAATGAAGTTCAGTTTAGGGGGTGCTTTAGGGCGTACCCCAAAACTCTTGGCTACAAAATTGGATATCAAATTCGTTTTCTACTTTCAAATACCTTTCATTTGAGTCCCATATTGTCATTTGATATATCTTTAGGAGGAAAAGCGCCACCTAAACTTGAACGCCATTTTAATGCCATATTCGTAATCTACTCCCTAATACCTTTCGTTTGAGTCCCATATAG